>NC_057804.1:519184549-519186818 GCF_018294505.1 Triticum aestivum | reverse complement strand
AAAACCCCATGGAAAAAGGCTTAGGTGGCAAATGGTAAAACCAAGGTTGGGCCTTGCTGGAGGAGTTTTATTCAAAGCGAACTGTCAAGGGGGTCCAATAAATCACCCAACCGCGTAAGGAACACAAAATCAAGGAACATAACACCGGTATGACGGAACTAGGGCGACAAGAGTGGAACAAGTCACCAGGCATAAGGCCGAGCCTTCCACCCTTTACCAAGTATATAAGGTGCATTAATTAAACAAGAGATATTATGATATCCCAAAATATCCATGTTCCAATAAGGAACGAGCTTCATCTTCACCTGCAACTAGCAACGCTATAAGAGGGGCTGAGCAAAAGCGGTGACTTAGCCAAACAACGGTTTGCTAGGACAGGTGGTTAGAGGCTTGACATGGCAATATGGGAGGCAACGATAAACAAAGGCAGGTAGAGCGAACATAACGATAGAGCGAGCAACTAGCAAAGCAAAGATAGAAGTGATATCGAAGGTATGGTCATCTTACCTGCAAAGTTCTCAGAGTTGTCGAAGGCTTGATCCTCATAAGCGTTCTCAACAGGTTCCTCGTGCATGTACTCGTCTCCCGGCTCTACCCAAAGCAAGAACACAAGCAAAGGAACCACAATAAATCACGGTGCAATGCACAAGCAACATGATGCAATACATGTCATGATATGCGAGATGTGATATGCAATGCGTATGCGTGCTCCGGAAGGAAAATGATGAGCAAGGCATCAACTTGGCAAACCAAGTATGCCGCTGGAAATATGAGATGATTTCGGTTGAAATCGATATAAAGATCACCGGAATCGGATGCACGGTTTGCAAATGGCAAGCAAAACAAGAATGACACAAATATGCGATTAACAGCACGATGCTACTTAGCATGCAACAAGAAACTATGCTACAACACCGCAACATAAAAACAAAGCATATGTCAGTGATCTACAGGAGATGTTTGACAAAAGAGGAACACTGAGCTACGGCTAAATCACACCATAGCAGGTTCAAACAAGCATGGGAAAAGTGCAAAAGATATCAGGTTGGACATGGCATAAACAGCATCAGGTAGCAATGTTCAGAGCAAGCAATCAACATGCTACAGGAACTTATATTAGCAAAACAAGGCATGACATGATTCTACTCAAAGCATAGAACAAAAGTCCCTTACTGACCATGAGCCAAAAAGGATCAGAAGAAATGATGGCATCCATGTAAACATAGCAAGTTTCGTTAACAGATTCAGCAAACAGGACATGGCATTGACAGAATTATGATGGCATCTTCGCGAGCTCGATTCACTCACCACAAGTCATTCCATTACAAGATAAGCATAGCATCAGTAAGAAGACATGTTTATGAAGCTATCCAAGGCAAGAACAAGTTCATAGCATGCAAGGATCAACTACAACAACCTTGGCAAAATTGAATAACATGTAAACAATCTGCCAGGAAACATTTTGTAGAAAAAGTAGAGCACAAAAATGACATGCTAGACTACTCCATGATTTCAAACAGGGGTATGAATGGATAGATCATAACCATATGTTCAAAACATCCTTACTGAAGTATCTCAAAATATGCATGGATCTCTCTGTAGCATCAAGTTTACATGGCATAAAAATAACAGCAGAACAGGGACTGAAATCAGCAACATCACGAGGCCTAGTTTACATGCTTGTGCTAGTCACCACATTGATCACAAAAATACATGGTAAGCACCTCTGTAAAGAAGACATGGCATAGTTCAAAACATATGTAGGGCTCAAGTTCATAAGATGCACACATCAATCATGGAAAAAAAGACAAAAGTGCATGTTCTGATAAGAATCTGAAACTAACATCACATAGCCCTCTTCCAACAGCATTTCGGGCATCGAGATGAGCTCAAATGAAAATGATGCAATGAGATGGAATGATGTACTCATCGAGGCGAACAATTCGGTATGCTACACGCCCAAAACTGAGCCACGGCTGCAGAGTTATGGTGCGATGAACATGCAACAAATTACTGACAGAAAAAATGATAGTGGATTCCGGGGGAGAAAGAAGTCAACCCTAGTTCTTCTCAGATCCGATCTAGATTTGGGGTCACCAGAGCTCGCGAACCGAGGCGGCGGCGCGGCGCGGGAGAGGACGGAGGGTGCCGGAGAGGACGGAGGGCGACCGGGGCGGCGGATCCGGCACCGGTCGGCGGTGGTGGACGCGGAGGCGGGGCCGGTGGCGTCGGGTGGCGGCGGTCGGGCGCGCGGGCGGCGCGACGGCGC
>NC_057804.1:519154294-519184095 GCF_018294505.1 Triticum aestivum | reverse complement strand
CTCGGGCCCAGCGGGCTTCGGCGGTGGGAGGCGGTGGCGCGCCATGTGGCGGGCTGCGAGAGGCTGTGGCGCGGCGGCGGACGCGTCCGGCTCCGTCCGGACGTGTCTGGCAGCGGATTGGGAGCGGGCTAGGGTTTGGGGATCCGGAATTTTCGGAGGGGTGCACATATTTATAGGTAGAGGGAGCTAGGAGACTCCAAATGGGGTGTAGTTTTCACCCACACGATCATGATCTGACAATGGAGAGCATGGAAGTGACTTAGATGGGTTATTGGGCTGTTTTGGAGGGGTGTTGGGCTGCAACCCAAAAGAGGCCTTTGCGGTTATGCGGTTAACCGTTGGAGTATCAAACGAGCTCCAAATGACTCGAAACTTGACAGGTGGTCTACCGGTGGTGTACCAAGGCCACTTGGCAAGCCTCGTTCCATTCCGAGAACGTTTAACACCGGCACACGAAAAGATACAAGAGGGGTGCACCGGTGCACGTGGGAGTGTCGGATTGCAAAACGGACAACGGGAAAAATGCTCGGATGCATGAGACGAACACGTATGCAAATGAGATGCACATGATGACATGATATGAGATGCATGACATGAACAAAATGCAAAAAAAAGACAAAACCCAACCACAGAGGGAAAATGACAACACATAGCCGAAAATGGCAAGAGTTGGAGTTACAAAGATGGAAAATTACATCCGGGGTGTTACATGGCCGCGCCGACCTTTTTATCCAGGAGCTCACGTAAATCGTGTGCGGCGTCGGTAGCTGCTCTATTGCGGTTGCGAAGTGGTTTTTCCGGCCTCCTGACCGTATTGTTCTTTGGCGGAACGGCCTCATCATCGAATTCTGGCAGCAGCTTGCGTTTTGGGTAGCTCTTTGTGTGGCGATCGTCGCCGTACTTTTCTTTAATGTCTAGCACTTTATTCCATCTGCGATTGAGCGTTTCCTGTGCAGCCTTAAGCCTTTGCTTTTGCTTCTTTAGACTTCTCGTAGTGGCCATAAGCCTTCCGTGGAGGTTATCTCGTTCCAAGCGTGTTTCCGGGATGATGAATGCATCGTCATCCGGACTGTGATCTTGTCCCGGGGCGGTTTGATGAGTTCGTCCCTCGGGATCATTATGATCGAGTGTCTGCTCCAAACTGTGTTCGGCGTGACCTGGCTCATCTTGCTCCATTGTTGGGTCCATATGGTCATTATTGCCTTCGGAGTTGACTGGGGTGTCGATCTTTCTAGCGCTGTTATCGCTATTTTTACCGTTGCTGGACTTGGAGCGGCGTTTGCGCCATCGTTTTGGCTTTTGTCCGGGGGTTTTATCCTCCGGCTTGTTGCCGTCATCTTCTTTAGGCGTATCCACCATGTATATATCATATGACGAGGTGGCAGTCCAGCGCCCTGTTGGTTCTGAATCGTCTCCTGCGCCGACGTCCATACCATCAGTATCATCGGAGTCAAAGTCAAGCATGTCTGATACATCGTCGACAGTGGCTATAAAGTGGGTGGTGGGTGGGCAACGGATTTCTTCGTCACCTTCTTCCCCCTTGAGCCGGACATAGTTTGGCCAGGAGTATCCTGACAAAGAGAGAGACTTTAATGAGTTCAACATGTCGCCAAAGGGTGAGCACTGGAAGATATCCACCGCGGTGAACTCCATTACCGGAACCCAACCAGATTCGGCGTGCTCGGGAGTGCGCGTACTGGAACCTACAGCCGGATACGAGTCCGGGGGTCCAGTGTCACATGCTTCCTTGGGGGTGAGGCATGTGTTCGGCTCTACCGCCGATGAGTGTGCGGCCTCCGGGGCGGGGTCCATCCACCCGTCCTCGGGCGACGGAATCTGCTCCGGATTTAGGTCCGGGGCTCTTACAGGGGCGATATCCCGAGCATTGTCCGACCTCAGGTCTAAGCCGTGCTCATCGTGACTGTCCGACGCTCCTGGCGCAGGCCCGAATCCGTTGAATATCAAGTCTCCGCGGATATCGGCCGTGTTGTTCAAGTTTCCGAACCTGACCTGGTGGCCAGGGGCGTAGCTGTTGATCTGCTCCAGATGGCCAAGCGAATTGGCCCGCAGTGCGAAGCCACCGAACACGAAGATCTGTCCGGGGAGGAAAGTCTCACCCTGGACCACGTTGTTGTTGATTAAAGGAGCCATCAAGCCTTGCAGCAACGACATAGAGGAACTCTCAATGAAAGCACCAATGTCGGTGCCAAAACCGCCGAATCTCGGGTAGCGGGTCCCGATCTGTACATCTAAGGCTGATGGTAATAGGAGGCAAGGGACACAATGTTTTACCCAGGTTCGGGCCCTCTCGATGGAGGTAAAACCCTACTTCCTGCTTGATTTATATTGATGATATGGGTGTTACAAGAGTTGATCAACCATGAGATCGTATAGGCTAAACCCTAGAAGCTAGCCTATGATGATTATGATTGTGATCGTCCTTCTAAGGACTAAACCCTCCGGTTTATATAGACACCGGAGGGGACTAGGGTTTACATGGAGTCAATTACAAAGAAGGTAATACAATATCCGGATCACCAAGCTTGTCTTCCACGCAAAGGAGAGCCCCATCTGGACACGAGACGAAGTCTTGAGTCTTGTATCTTCACGGTCCAACAGTCCGGCCAAAGTATATAGTCCGGCTGTCCGGATACCCCCTAATCCAGGAGTCCCTCGCTAGGGAGGTCTTCCCTCAAGTCAAGACATACTAAGTACCCATCACAAACTCATCTCCCTCGCATTATATTATTTGCCATTTGCCTCTCGTTTTCCTCTCCCTCACTTCACCCTTGCCGTTTTATTCGCCCTCTCTTTACCGTTTGCCTTCCCGTTGCCATGGCCGAATAGAAAAGAATTAAGGGTTCTTTCCAGGGTTGTAGTACCTTGGATAGTCCCTCTATCCTCTCTAAGCTCATAAATAATGATGCTATGGAAAGACCTACTGGGGTCACCAATGAGAGTTTGAATAATTTTGATGAAGATGACTCTGGAATTTTTCGTTATTTACTTGATGAGTCTTTGAAAGATGCTTGGGATAGGTTATTAAGGATTCGGGCTAGCTATGTGCCACAATATCAAATTGAGGTTTACTTAAAAAGTTTCCATGTTGGCTTACCCGCTTCTTTAAAGCAAGTTCTAGATTCTAATTTTGAAGGAGGTTTTCTTGAAGGGGATGCTATAGATACCTATGTAAAAATGAAATCTATATTTGGGCATCCCATGAATGATAAGGTTGAATCTACCACTCTCTTATGCTTTTATCAAAACGAAATTATTAAAGAGATGAAGGCTAGCTTAGATGCAATTTCCGTAACGTGCTTAATCTTACCTCCTCCATTAATGGCAATGTACTTTCCCAAAATATAAGGATGAATGCCATAGAAAGGAAATTCTCTCTTTTCTTTCTGAATACCAAAGATGACACTACTTAGATCTATCCTCGCTTTTATGCCTAGCTAGGGGCGTTAAACGATAGTGCTAGTTGGGAGGCAACCCAATTTTATTTTTATTTCTTGCTTTTTGCTTATGTTTAGTAATAAGTATTTCATCTAGCTTCTGTTTAGATGTTTTTTCTTGTTTTAATTAGTGTTTGTGCCAAGTAGAACCTATAGGATAACCTACGGTGATAGTTAATTTGATTCTGCTGAAAAACAGAAACTTTGCACGCACGAAAATAATTTTAGTAATTCACAGAAATGTGATTTTGCGTTGATTCTTTTTTTCTGTAGTTCAATAGACAAATTTCCCAGGACTTCCTATTTTTCCAGGATTTTTACAGTGCCATAAGTATTCGAGAGTTACAGATTGCTACAGAAAACTTGGAATACAGTATGGCTTATTGACAGATTCTGCTTTTCGTGTGTTGTTTGCTTATTTTGATGCATCTATGGCTAGTATCAAGGGGTATGAACCATAGAGAACTTGGAATACAGTAGGTTTAACACCAATATAAATAAAGAATGAGTTCATTACAGTAACTTATGTGGTGGTTTTTCTTTCTTGCACTAACGGAGCTTATGAGATTTCCTGTTGAGTTTTGTGTTGTGAAGTTTTCAAGTTTTGGGTAAAGATTTGATGGATGATGGAATAAGGAGTGGCAAGATCCTAAGATTGGGGATGCCCATGGCACCCCAAGATATTCAAGGATAACAAAAAGCCTAAGCTTGGGGATGCCCCAGAAGGCATCCCCTCTTTCGTCTTCGTCTATCGGTAACTTTACTTGGAGCTATATTTTTATTCACGACATGATATGTGTTTTGCTTGGAGCGTCTTGTATGATATTAGTCTTTGCTTTTTAGATTTCCACAATCATCCTTGCTGTACACACCTTTTGCGAGAAACCCACATGATTTATAATTTATTAGAATACTCTATGTGCTTCACTTATATCTTTTGAGCTAGATAGTTTTGCTCTATGTGCTTCACTTATATTTTCTAGAGCACGGCGGTGGTTTAATTTTGAAGAAATTGTTGATCTCTCATGCTTCACTTATATTATTTTGAGAGTCTCTTAGAACAGCATGGTATTTGCTATGGTTATAAAATTGGTCCTAGAATGATGGGCATCCAAGTTGGGTATAATAAAAACTATCATAGGAAGTGAATTGGATGCTATGATCAATTTGATGCTTGATAATTGTTTTGAGATATAGAGGTGGTGATATTAGAGTCATGCTAGTTGGGTAATTGTGAATTTAAAGAATACTTGTGTTGAAGTTTGTGATTCCCGTAGCATGCACGTATGGTGAACCGCTTTGTGATGAAGTTGGAGCACAATTATATTTATTGATTGTCTTGCTTATGAGTGGCGGTCGGGGATGAGCGATGGTCTTTTCCTACCAATCTATCCCCCTAGGAGCATGCCCGTAGTACTTTGTTTTCAATAGCTTGTAGATTTTGCCAATAAGTATATGAGTTCTTGATGACTAATGTTGAGTCCGTAGATTATACACACTCTCACCCTTCCACCATTGCTAGCCTCTCTTGTGCCGCGCAACTTTCGCCGGTACCATACACCCACCATATACCTTCCTCAAAACAGCCACCATACCTACCTATTATGGCATTTCCATAGCCATTCCGAGATATATTGCCATGCAACTTTCCACCATTCTGTTTATTATGACACGCTCCATCATTGTCATATTGCTCTTTGCATGATCATGTAGTTGACATCGTATTTGTGGCAAGGCCACCTTCATAATTTTTCATACATGTCACTCTTGATTCATTTCATATCCCGGTACACCTCCGGAGGCATTCATATAGAGTCATATTTTGTTCTAAGTATCGAGTTGTAATCTTGAGTTGTAAGTAAATAAAAGTGCGATGATCTTCATTATTAGAGCATTGTCCCAAGTGAGGAAAGGTTGATGGAGACTATGATTCCACCACAAGTCGGGATGAGACTTCAGACTTTACTAAAAAATAGAAAGGCCAAATAAAAAAAGAGAAAGTCCAAATAAAAAAATGAGAGAAAAAGACAGAAGGGACAATACTACTATCCTTTTTACCACACTTGTGCTTCAAAGTAGCACCATGATCTTCATGATAGAGAGTGTCATATGTTGTCACTTTCATATACTAGTGGGAATTTTTTCATTATAGAACTTGGCTTGTATATTCCAATGATGGGCTTCCTCAAAATGCCCTAGGTCTTCGTGAGCAAGCAAGTTGGATGCACACCCACTTAGTTTCTTTTGTTGAGCATTTATACATTTATAGCTCTAGTGCATCCGTTGCATGGCAATCCCTACTCACTCACATTGATATCTATTAATGGGCATCTCCATAGCCCGTTGATACGCCTAGTTGATGTGAGACTATCTTCTCCTTTTTGTCTCCTCCACAACCACCATTCTATTCCACATATAGCACTATGTCCATGGCTCACGCTCATGTATTGTGTGAAAGTTGAAAAAGTTTGAGATTACTAAAGTATGAAACAATTGCTTGGCTTGTCATCGGGGTTGTTAATGATTTAAATACTTTGTGTGATGAAGATAGAGCAACAACCAGACTATATGATTTTGTAGGGATAACTTTCTTTAGCCATGCTATTTTGAGAAGACATGATTGCTTTGTTAGTATGCTTGAAGTATTACTATTTCTTATGTCAATATGAACTTTTATTTTAAATCATTTGGATCTGAACATTCATGCCATGATAAAGAAAATTACATTGAGAATTATGCTAGGTAGCATTCCACATCAAAAATTCTATTTTTATCATTTACCTACTCGAGGGCGAGCAGGAATTACGCTTGGGGATGCTAGATACGTCTCCAACGTATCTATAATTTTTTGATTGTTCCATGCTATTATATCACCCGTTTTGGATGTTTATTGGCTTTACTTTACACTTTTATATCATTTTTGGGACTAACTATCGGTGTCAAAACCGGCGGATCTCGGTTAGGGGGTCCCGAACTGTGCGTCTAGGCGGATGGTAACAGGAGACAAGGGACACGGTGTTTTTACCCAGGTTCGGGCCCTGTCGATGGAGGTAAAACCCTACTCTTGCTTGATTAATATTGATGATATGGGTAGTACAAGAGTAGATCTACCACGAGATCAGAGAGGCTAAACCCTAGAAGCTAGCCTATGGTATGATTGTTGTTCGTCCTACGGACTAAAACCCTCCGGCTTATATAGGCACCGAAGAGGGTTAGGGTTACACAAAGTAGGTTACAATGGTAGGAGATCTACATATCCGTATCGCCAAGCTTGCCTTCCATGCCAAGGAAAGTCCCATCCGGACACGGGACGAAGTCTTCAATCTTGTATCTTCATAGTCCAAGAGTCCGGCTAAAGGTGATAGTTCGGCTATCCGGACACCCCCTAATCCAGGACTCCCTTAGTAGCCCCTAAACCAGGCTTCAATGACGACGAGTCCGGCGCGCATATTGTCTTCGGCATTGCAAGGCGGGTTCCTCCTCCGAATACTTCATAGAAGATTTTGAACACAAGGATAGTGTCCGGCTCTGCAAAATAAGTTCCACATACCATCGTAGAGAGAATAATATTTACACAACTTCAATCTGCTGACGTATTCCGTGGCATGGCATCACACCACGGCCAAGCCTTTATTCGAATCATTTTTACTGTTCCACCTCAGCGCATTTAGCGAGGCGGTTTCCTTGGCACGTCTTGTCAAAGCAGAGATTGTGTCCCCTTATTTCGGGATTCTCATTAATACGGGCGTGGGTAACCCAGTCGTGCCCGTTGGTACGTCTCCTCTATCGAAGGCGAGTCCCAAACGGTCACCGGGAAGGCTCTTGGTATTCAACCTCTTTATAAAGAGACCAATGCTCCACTCCTTTCTTTCAATCCCAATCGAATCCGCCCCTTGCCTCGAGTTCCAACACCCAAAGCTCCAGATTCAGGCACTTCAGACCTTCGATGATGTCCGGCTCGGACTTGCAAGGCCGGTGGATGCCTTCCTCCGTTACGGAAGAAGACGTGCTAAAGCTAAGAGATGCCAGGTATCTAACCGGCAAAATTTCGCATAGGCTGCCTTCCCAAGGGCAGGTTATTCCCACTCCCAAGCCTGGCGAAAGCGTAGTGTTCGCGTCTCACTTCCTTCGGGGGCTAGGCTTACCGACGGACCCCTTCGTGAGGGGGCTCATGTTTTACTATGGGTTGGAATTTCATGACTTGGATCTAGAGTCCATCCTCCACATCTCATCGTTCATTGTCGTATGCGAAGCCTTCCTCCGCATTACCCCTCACTTCGGATTGTGGCTCAAGACCTTCAAAGTGGAGCCGAAGATGATCAAGGGGCAGCAGGCAGAGTGCGGAGGGGCTGTTATAAGCAAGAATGCTGATGCTCCGTGGCCCGAGGGCTCTTTTCAAGAGGAGCTCGGCTTATGGCAACAAGAGTGGTTTTATATCACAGCTCCCAGGGGCACCAAATGGGTGGCGCCACCTGCCTTTCGCTCGGGTCCTCCGCCGCGGCCGGCGTCATGGGTCAATAAAGGACTTGACTGGGGGACGTCCAAGGACGTGCCCTTGCTGCAGGGCCGCATTCAAGATCTCCTAGAGAGAGATCACTCTGGTCGTAGTAGCGCAGGCCATGCTGATTCGTCGTACCCTTCCCTGCAAACATCGCCTCCTCCTCTTGTGGGAATTTAACCTGGAGGGACCACGAGCTCTCCAACATTTTATGGGTGCGACGCCCATGGAGATGTACAAGCTTTTCTTCGGATCACAAGCGATGTGTCCGGACTTGAACGAGGATGCAGGTCTGAACTTCAATCGCCCGGATACTCAAGTAAGTAGCCCTGTACCCGGACACGCTACCCCATATTTATCATGAATTCGCCCCCAAAAGACTTGTCCCTTGAACAGGAGTGGATAGCGAAAGCAAAGTTAATCAGGTGTCCGGCCCGCCTCCCTGAGACCACGCTGGAACCCGTGTTAACCAGGATGCTGGAGGTTGCGCCTTCGGACGAAGGTGAAGGGGGGAACAAGGAAGCTACCGCCTCCGCGAAGGAGGCTGCTAGGAAAGGAGGGATCGAGAATCCCTCCATCCAAGGGAAGAAGAGGACCACCTCTGAAGACCCGGAGACCATGATCTCAAAGCGGGGGAAGAAATCTTCATCAGAGGGTCCTGCGCCGAGAGATGCCTCGGCCGCATTATGCCCCCAAGGGGATCAGCCCTCCACCAAGCCATAAGTAAAAAGCGGAGTTTTTTAAAATAAAGGATATCCCTGCCCTATTTCTGATGAAGATAACCGAAGTTTTACCTTGTAGTTCGGATCTCAGCCCTTCTCAGCAGAGCTCATCTTCGGGGAATCTTCGTCCGGAGATGATAGAGAGCGAAACACCTCCCCTGCCGTACCATCTTGCGAGGAGGGCGACCCTAAGGTGTCGTCATGGAGGGTTTCTCCGAGTCCGGCGGGGCCGGAAGGTGGTCGTATTTCCCCTCAAAGCCCTGCACGTCCGGCCTTCCAAAAATGCTATCGGGCGAGTCCGGCACCACCTGGTGTACGATCGGAGGAGCTGGAGGATCTGCTCGGGCGAGCGTCTATCTCAGAAGATCACCGTGCATTAATGGGTACGGTGATTGAAAGGATTTCATCCGCTGAGAGCGGGTTGCACGAAGCCGTCAGAAGTTTACTGACAGGTTTTGAGGTACGCAAAATGATGTACCTTCTGACAGTTCCGCATATAAAATGCGCCCTGTGTAGATAGTAGCCCCTGAGGCTCGGTGTGTTGTCAAAAATGACAGCGCGTTGAGGATCATAATCCCAGGTATAATGTGTCGCCCTTCCTATGCAGGTGGTGAAGGGTCCGGTGGCTAGCCGGACTGATGAATTTGCCGAACTAAAGCGGCAACTTGACATGGCGGATGCCTACATCGCGTTTGTCAATAGGCGACTTGACGAGTCACAAGGTATGCAATTTCTCCAAGGACACCTGGTAAGGGAGCCTGATGCCTGTGCCTTACAACATGTATGCTTGATACAGATGGTGCTGCTGCCATGGAGAACCTTCAGGCGGAGCTCGCCCGAGCCAGGGAGCAGGCCAGAAAGAGTGATGCGGCTGCCTTAAAGGCGGCCGAAGAGCTAAAAGCCGAACAGGCTGCTCACTGCCGAAGTGCCAAAGCAAGAAAGAAATGGCCGAGATGGCCGTGAAGTTGAAGAATGTTGCCGACCGCTGCAAGCTTCTTGAAAAAGAAGATCGAGCGGTGCAAGAGGACCTGAAGAAGGCCACTACCGAGGCCAGGGATGCTCGCTCTGTGATGAGAGCTATGAAGGAAGAGCTGCGTCAGGTCGGAGATATCGTGGCTGGAAAGCCCTTTCTGCTGCGGAGGAAATTCATGGATCCTAATTATGCTCAGTTGGACCGGCTGTGGAGTGCGGAGGATGCTTATCTGGACTTGGCGGCATGTGCCGCGGACGCGGCCGAACACTTTCAAGATAAAAAAGATCATGAAATGGAAAGGGTTTTTTGGTCACAGTTCCATAATCCAGAGCGCCCACTTCCATTAACCGATCACTTGGCCGAATGGGCGGAGTTGAATAGGTTACCCGGACTTGCCATGAAGGATGTCGTGAGTCTTTTGTGGCCGAAAAGGCCCGAGCCGAAGAGTTATTTTGGCTTGGTGCAGCAGTTCCTTGGTGCGGTGCCGCATATCAATGCAATGAGGCGGTCGGCATGCATAGAGGGTGCGCGGATGGCTCTTGCCCGTGTCAAGACATACTGGGCAGAGATGAAGGCCACCGATGTTGCATCACAAGATTCGGACAGAAGCTGAGTACCCGTCGAGCACTATTTTCAGGAAGTTCTGCAGGGCGCTCGTTTAATAGAGACACAGTGCTCGAAGGATATTATGTTTGAATAACTTGTATTATTGTGAAACAATGTATCGATGGAATATAAAAGCTTTTTATACTTGTGCCTTTCAAGAATTAAAATACCTCCTGTGCGGCCGCTAATGTATATGTATATATAACCTGAAAGATGGCAGTCTTCGGCTTCAGCCCCCACGCATATAATGCGGGGGTGTTTGCAAAAGGCGCATTTTCACACTTGATCCAACGTCTTGGTCCTATAAAGGAGGTGGTAGCGCAGAAAACTAGGCAACCAGACTATAATGCTTTATCACTTTCACTTAGCCATAGGAGTTTGACAGTGGGGCTACTATATAGCCCCAAGGGGCACCGCGCTCACCCGAATTCGGGGCGCGTATGTGCCTGACTGGGAAATGGCCCTTCGTCAATGCGGAGGAATCCTATTGATTCCGGCGGGTCATCGAGTGGTTGACCAGTCTCATGCTATATCATGACAGTCAGTTTTCGGCTTTCTCTACTGAGGTGCTCGCCTGGCCGAACCGGGGCACAATCGCAGTAGTTCTCCTGGTGCCGCCTTAGCCGATAGATCGGAACGTAAGGCAGCAAAACGCAGGAGCCGTGCAAACCCAACATTTGACCAAAGACATGATTCGGAGTTGATGCATATAAGGCCTAACTCGAGATGCCGAACACTCCCTAAGGTATTCGGTCTTTATGAAAATGGGACGAACAACGCCCTTGGTAATAAGCCCCTGGTGTCCAGGTACGCGCAAAATTCTGATGTGGCCCATGCCAAAATGCCAGCCTCCTCCTCGGTTATGGCAAGAAACCAGGGGATGTGTATAAGCAAGAGACAGTAAAAAAGGTTTACGCAGGGTCTTAATCGGAAAAGAATCCTTGCAACGGGTCCCTACTGCACATCTACGCCTGTGTCTCCATTGTGCCGTATCCTGGACGGGTGTAGCACGGTGTTCATCTGTAAAAGAGAGGAACTTAGTTGAAAAAGATCGTGCGAAAATGTAATTTATATTAAACAAAGTACGATTCAAAAAATGAAGAAGATTGAGCTTTATTGTCTCTTGTTGTACAGGCGCGGAGCCCCTTGTGCGGGGTTATGTGGCTAGTAAGCCCTTGTATGTTTACGCCGAACTCATCTAACCGTGTCCGGGGTCTGGATGACCTATTTAGGTGCTTTGATTAGTGAAGCCGGTTTAGTGTGTGGCTGTCAAGGCAGTCACACAATCTTCCGCGCTCGAGGAACACTCGATATTTCCCTTTAAGGAGATGATGCCTTGCGGACCGGGCATTTTAAGTGTAAGGGATGCATAATGCGGTATTGCATTAAAGCGGGCGAAAGCTTCGCGTCCCAGTAGTGATTGGTAGCTACTTGTAAATGGGGTGAGGTGGAAGGTTAACTTTTTGCGGCGGAAGTTGTCGGGTGAGCCGAACACAACTTCTAGCAGTAGAGAGCCCGTACAATGGGCATATGGGCCTGGCATTACCCCTTGAAAGGAAGTGTTGCTATGGCGAATTTTGGTTGGGTCTATCCCCATTTTGCGGATTGTGTCCTGGTATAGCAGGTTTAGATCACTACCGCCGTCCATTAGGACTTGTGTAAATTGGAGTCTGCCAATTATTGGGTCTAATATCAAGGCAGTCCATCCTGCATTCCGGATACTTCTAGTAATCCTGATGGTCGAAGGTGATTGGATTTAACAACCAGTGGCAGGACTCCTCTGGGCTAGGCCGTATGGTGCGTACCTCTATGGGCGCCACTCTATTTTTCCCTTTTGTCACGTGAAGTGAGTTAACTGTCTTGACTTCTTGTGGGAAATTCTTTTGTTTTCCGTTGCTCTGCTTGTGGGGTTCGTCATCGACCTTGCTTGGTGTGTCGAGCCCCTTGTGTTCGGTGTTGAGTTTGCCGGACTGCTTGAAGACCTAACAATCTCTGTGGGTATGGTTTGCAGGCTTCCCGGGAGTACTGTGGATTGGGCATATCTTGTCCAAGATTTTGTTTAAGTTGGATAGCTCGTCCCTGTTATCCTTAAGGGGCAGTTTTTTATGATTCTGCCGAGAGCTTTTGAATCCGGCGTTGACTGCCGTACTCTTCAGGCTGTTTCCCTTGGTCCGGCGCTCGTCCTTGCTGCGTTGCGGTTTCCCGTTTCCATCCCTGACTTCGGATGTACTTGGGTCGCTGGTACTACATCTTGCCAGCCAGCTATCCTCTCCCGCGCAAAAGCGGGTCATGAGGCTTGTTAATGTGGCCATTGTTCTTGGCTTTTCTTGGCCGAGGTGTATCGCGAGCCATTCGTATCGGACGTTGTGTTTGAAAGCTGCTAAGGCTTCAGCGTCCGGGCAGTCGACTATTTGGTTCTTTTTAGTAAGGAATCTGTTCCAGAATTTTCGGGCTGACTCTCCGGATTGTTGAGTTATGTGACTTAAATCGTCTACATCCGAAGGTCGGACATAGGTCCCTTGAAAATTTGCCCGAAAAGCATCCTCGAGCTCTTCCCAACTTCCAATGGTGTTTTCAGGGAGGCTTTTGAGCCAATGCCGGGCTAGCCCTTTGAGCTTGAGGGGTAAGTATTTTATGGCGTGGAGGTCATCTCCTCTAGCCATGTGTATGTGGAGGATGTAATCCTCAATCCAGACTCCAGGGTCTGTTGTTCTGTCGTATACCTCTATGTTTATGGGCTTGAATCCCGCTGGAAATTCGTAATCCAGAACCTCATCGGTGAAACATAGGGGGTGTGCGGCACCCCTATATTTAGGTGTACCGTAATATTCGGATACTTGATGTGTTGCATTGCTTACTAGAGCTTGCTTTCTTGGTCCGTAGATAGATCTAACTGGGCCGTCTTTTTGATGCGAATCCGTGTACGGATCGCGTGCCGGCTTGTGTGCGTCGCCGTTTGCTGCTCTATGTTTGCCATTGGGTCGTCTATCCGACCGGGTGGTCTCCTTGTTCTTTTATTGCGGGGGGCTCTGCGGCCTCCTCATCAAATTCGGGCAGTAGTTTTCGCTTCGGGTAGCTCTTTGTTCGGCGACTGTCGCTGTATTTGTCTGCGGTGTTGAGTACTTTGCTCCATCTGATTCTGAGCGCATCTTCCACTGTTTTGAGCTTCCGCTTCTGCTTTTTCAGGCTTCATGCAGTGGTGACGAGCCTTTTGTGGAGGTTCTTCTGCTCCGGCAACTTGTCTGGCGTGAGATCGCCCAGACTATTATCTTCGTTGGGGACAGATTGTTTATCCATATTGTCATGTTCGGACGGTTGCTCGATAGCATGTTCTCCGTCCACCGGTTCGCCCTGCTCTATGGCTGGGTGTGTACGACTGCTGTCTTTGTCGAGGCGGGATTTTTAGCGGCGCTTACGCCGCTGTTTTGTCTGCTTTTCGAGGGAATGATCCCTCGTGGCGTCCCATTGTTCCTCGTCGTCGCTTCCTTTAGGTGTGTCCACCATGTATACATCGTGAGATGAGGTGGCTGTACAGTGCCTTATAGGTGCTGGTTCATTCTTATCTCCTACATCGTCATCCATACCGTCGATGTCTTCGGAGTCGAAATCGAGCACGTCGTTTAAACTTTCGACAGTGGCTACGAAGTGGGTCGTGTGTGGGCTTTGAATTTCTTCGTCGTCCGCATCCCAACCTTGCTGACCATAATCCGGCCAGGGCTCTCCTGATAAAGAGAGAGACTTTAGTAAATTCAGGATGTCGCCAAAGGACGAGTGCTGAAAGATGTCCGCGGTGGTGAACTCCATGATCGGCGGAAGGTTCGGAGTCCGGAGGGGAGTCCGGCACCTTGGAGTCACGAGCTTTGCAAAGGACAAGGGCGGTGTTCGGCTCAATCGCCATAGAGATTGCAGCCCCCGAGGCAGTGTCCAGCCACCCGTCCTTGATCGACGCAGTCGGCTCCGAGCTAAGGGTCGGAGCGGATACTGGTGCGGCATCCAGGGCACTGTCCGGCGGCAGAGCTAGATCATGCCCATCGTGACAGTGCGGCGCGCTTGGCTGTGGCTCGAACCCGTCGAAGATCAAGTCTCCGCGGACGTCAGCCGTATAGTTCAAACTTCCAAATCTGACCTGATGGCCAGGGGCGTAGCTTTCAATCTGCTCGAGATGGCCAAGCGAATTGGCCCGGAGTGCAAAGCCGCCGAATACGAAGATCTGTCGGGGGAGAAAAGTCTCACCCTGGACCGCATCGTTGTTGATGATCGGAGGAGCCATCGGGCCTAAATATGACGACACAGAGGAACTCTCAATGAAAGCACCAATCTCGGTGTCAAAACAGGCGGATCTCGGGTAGGGGGTCCCGAACTATGCGTCTAGGCGGATGGTAAGAGGAGACAAGGGACACGATGTTTTTACCTAGGTTCGGGCCCTCTCGATGGAGGTAAAACCCTACTCCTGCTTGATTAATATTGATGATATGGGTAGTACAAGAGTAGATCTACCACGAGATCAGAGAGGCTAAACCCTAGAAGCTAGCCTATGGTATGATTGTTGTTCGTCCTACGGACTAAAACCCTCCAGCTTATATAGGCACCGAAGAGGGTTAGGGTTACACAGAGTCGGTTACAATGGTAGGAGATCTACATATCCTTATTGCCAAGCTTGCCTTCCATGGCAAGGAAAGTCCCATCCGGACACGGGACGAAGTCTTCAATCTTGTATCTTCATAGTCCAGGAGTCCAGCCAAAGGTGATAGTTCGGCTATCCGGACACCCCCTAATCCAGGACTCCCTCACTAACCTACAAACCGGAGGCCCAACCTGAATTGCTGTTTTTTTGCCTATTTCAGTGTTTCGAAGAAAAGGAATATCAAACGGAGTCCAAACGGGATGAAACCTTCAGGAGCGATCTTTTTGGAACAAATGCAAACCTGGAGACTTGGAGTGGACGTCAAGCAACAACCGAGGCGACCACAAGGGTTCCCGGCGTGCCCCCTGGGGGTGGGCGCGCCCCCACCATTGTGGGCCCCTCGAGCGTCCACCGACCTAGTTCTTCCTCCTATATATACACGCGTACCTTGAAACCATCAGAACAGACCATGAAAACTGTCGGCGTTCTGGGAACGGGGGTCCCCAGACTTGCCTGCCTGCGGCCAGCGGCATGGCTCAAAGGGGGCCCCGCATAGCCCATCTTCATCAACGCAAGCTCAAGACCCTCGCGAGGGGCCAAGCCTCACGGGGCGGACGACAAGGAGCTTCCTGAGGCACGGCCTCGTCAGGCTGGCTCATAAGGAGGCGGAGAGTTCAAGGCAGGGTACCTCGCGAGGTGCCCATGACGCAAGCCATGACGACCAAGGGCGCCAGTCGGGCGCCAGCCCGCGCAGTGTCCTCCCTTCCTCTTTGGTGCAAAGGGAGCAAGCGCAGGCGAGGGTATCAAGCAAAGGCATCCATTTTGGTGCAACAAGACCAAGACAACCCCAACGGCTGGAAGGGAGTCATCGTGGAGCCCAAGTCGGCGTCATCACCAGAGCCTTTGGCAGGCGAGGACCAACTTTAGTCAGGATAGGTGTACCCGCTGTTCCCCTTCAAAATGGCCAATTGTTGGTGCCCTTCCCGCTCAATATTTGGGAAGAGGCCCAGGGCCTTCGCCTATAAATAGGACTAGCCACCCCCAGGGTAGAGGCAATCTGGATCCTCACCAAGAAACCAGTAGTTAGAGCGACTGAACCCCTCTCATCAGTTCATCGCACCAGCCAAGAACAGACCCTCGCGAGGCTGTTCTTCCTTGTATGGTTCCTCATCAGCCCAAGAGGCAATCCACCACACCACACACTGGAGTAGGGTATTACACCACAATGGTGGCCTGAACCAGTATAAATCGTGTGTCTCTTGTGCTGTTCTGTTTAGTAGTTTAGGTACCTGCGATTCGGTGAGGAGCGAGATGGCTGAGGGTTGAATATCCGCGCGCACCCCAATGCTCGAACCTCAAGGGTCTGCCGGAACCCGAAATCCGACATTTGGCGCGCCAGGTAGGGGTGCGCCGGAACCTGCCTTCCGTCGCCTCGTTCTTCCCCGACCACCGCAACCATGCCTGACGCTCGTCGGGCTCGCACCGAGCGCCGAGCCGCCCTCGCCTCCCATGTTGCCTGGGCGGCTCCCATAGGAGGGCGCCCTCGTCGTTCCTCATCACCCGCCGTCAACACTGCCACCGGCCCGGTGGGGAACGGGCACCAAGCATCACCCCTACGCTCCTCGGCGACCTCTAGGGAGGAGCCGCGCAGCTTCTTCATCACCCGTCCCGTCGCGCCGGCTCCTCCGGTCGTCGCGGCCCTCCTGGGCGGCCCTCCAGCCGCCACATCAAGACATCCGTCCGCCAGGTCGGCGCCGCCTCCACGCGGCAGGGGGCTCCCTCTGGCCGGACGGAGCCGTCGACCGGGCTGACCTTCGACTATGGGGACCACCCCACCAACTCGGCCGGCTCGGGTGCGCTCCCCATGCTCTGCACACCCACCATCTGCTAGGTGGCCGTCACCAGGACCCTCATCGACGGTGGCGCCGGCCTCAGCGTACTCTCAGTCGAGGCCTTCAACCTCCTCTGCATACCCCGGGAGCGGCTGCAGCCCAGCCGGCCTTTCTCAGGCGTAGGAGGAGGGTCGTCCAGCTCCTTGGGACAGATCCGGCTTCCGGTGACCTTCGGCACCTACGACAACTTCCGCACGGAACTGGTCGACTTCGACATCACCCCCATCGGCCTCCCCTTCCATCCTTGGCTATCCAGCATTGACCAAATTCATGGCCGCGACTCACCCGGGGTACAACCTCATGAAGATGCCCGGGAGCAACGGCGTCCTCACCGTGCCTGGGGACACCGAAGGTGCGCTGCGAGCACTCAAGCTCGCCCTCAAGACGGCGGCTGCAGCGCGGCCCGCCAATGCGGAAACCCTCAAGCCCAAGGGGGCTGCACCGACCAAGAAGAAGCAGTTGTTCACCCAAGACAAGGCGGAGACCAAGCAGATACCTGTCGACGAGGACGGATCCACGAACGCCACTTTCACCATAGGCGCCAACCTCGAGCCCGAATAGGAGGAAGCCCTTGTCAAGTTTCTGCGTGCAAACAAGAAGGTGTTCGCCTGGGAGCCCGATCAGGTGGCAGGGGTCCCACAGGGTGTAATCGAGCACCACCTCAACGTGTGCCCCAACGTGCGTCCTGTGAAGCAGAAGGCGAGAAGGCAGTCCACTGAAAAGCAGGCCTTCATCGTCCAAGAGACCCACAAGCTAGAAGCCGCGGGGGTTATTCGCGAGGTCCGATACACGGACTGGCTAGCCAACCCTGTAGTTGTGCCAAATAAGGGAGGAAAGGAGCGCATGTGTGTCGACTTCACCAACCTCAACAAAGCATGCCCGCAAGATCCGTTCCCGCTCCCTCGCATCGACCAGATCGTCGATTCCACCGCCGAGTGTGACCTGTTATGCTTCTTGGATGCCTTTTCCAGGTATCACCAAATCAAGATGGCGGTGAAGGACGTGGAAAAGACGGCCTTCTTAACCCCGTGTGGAATGTACTACTATACATGCATGCCATTCGGGCTGCGCAAAGCGGGGGCAACCTTCCAGTGGCTCATGCACATCACCTTGGGCCCGCAGCTCGGGAAGAATGTGGAGGCTTACGTCGACGACATCGTGGTGAAGTCTCGCGAGGCCAAGACCCTGATACAAGACCTGGAAGAAACCTTCGCGAGCCTTAATGCAGTGAGCCTGTGACTCAACCCGGAGAAGTGTGTGTTCGGAGTTCCCTCGGGCAAGCTTCTGGGTTTCCTCGTATCCCATCGAGGCATTGAGGCCAACCCAGAAAAGGTCAAGGCAGTTGAGGACATGAGCCCACCAAAGACCCTCAGGGAAATGCAGAAGCTCACGGGGCGCGTGACGGCGCTGGCCGTTTCATCTCCCGATTGGGGGAGCGGGCGCTGCCTTTTTTCCAGCTGATGAAGAAAAAGGGGCCCTTCGAATGGATTGAAGAGGCCGACAAAGCATTCCAAGACCTCAAGAGGTACCTGACCAGCACTCCAGTAATGGTGGCCCCGCACCCTCAGGAGCCCTTGGTACTCTACCTCGCCGCCACTCCCTACTCCTCTAGTGAAGCCCTGGTGGCAGTCAGGGAGGAGCGTCGGGCCAAGACCACGGCGGCCACCTGAGCCAAGGCAAGGCCGAATCAGAAGGAACTCGCAGAAGCCAACACCGCGACGGAAGAAGATCGGCCGTCGCAGTAGAGCACACCAAAGGCGGGAGAGGCCCTTCATCCAGGCACCCAGCTTCCGGAGGCTCCGCCACCTCAGGAGGCGCCACGGCTTCCGGGAGACGCCACCAGCACCGACGCCCCTAGCCTCGTCGAGCACCCGGTGTACTTCGTCAGCATAGTGTTATGGGATGCGAGGGCATGGTACCCCATGCCGCAGAAGCTCCTCCTCGCACTACTGGTGGCTTCGTGCAAGCTGCGGCACTACTTCCAAGGTCATCCAATCAAGGTTGTCTCGGCATACCCCTTGGAGAGGGTGCTCAGGAGCCCCAACTCAGCCGGAAGGGTCGTCGAGTGGAACATTGAACTGCAAGCATTCCAGCTCGAGTTCAGCACGACCAGAGTCATCAAGGGGGCCACGCTGGCAGATTTCGTGGCCGAATGGACGGAGGCACCGGACCTCAGGGCCGGCGAGGATCGATCCCTCTCCCCAGGAAGCAAAGCGCCAGAAGGTTGGGTCATGTACTTTGACGGAGCATTCTCCAGGCAGGGCGCTGGAGCTGGGGCGGTGCTCATATCTCCCGCTCAGGACAAGCTCTACTATGCCGTGCAGCTCTGTTTCCAGCAAGGCGAGAAGGTCTCCAGCAATATAGCAGAATACGAGGGACTGATAGCGGGCCTAAAGGCCTCCGCTGCCCTGGGGGTGAAGCGCCTTACCATCAAGGGCGATTCGCAGCTCCTCGTCAATTTCTCCAACAAGGTGTACGAGCTAAGAGATGAGCACATGGAGGCCTACCTTGCGGAGGTCCGCAGGATGGAGAAACCGTTCTAGGGGTTGGAGCTGCAGCACGTGCCCCGCGACACTAATCAAGAGGCTGACGACATCGCCAAACGAGCCTCCAGGAGGTTACCCCAGGAGCCAGGCATCTTTGAGGAGCGGCTCTTCAAGCCTTCAGCCCTGCCACCATTATCAAGCACAGCACAGCCTCGGGTGGAGCTCCCTCAGTGAAAGTGCGTTATATCGACTAGAGGGGGGGGGGTGAATAGGCGATTTTTATGAATTCCTCACTGAGGAATTTGCCGGTGAGGAAATTCCTTACTGAAGAACTACTAGCAGCGGAATAAGTACTCAGAAGTAAGCGTAACAGAATACAAGCATGGTTATCATGATGAAGTGAAGACTAGCACAGAGCACAGAAAGCGTAATCACAGGATAACACAAGATGAAGACAACAGACTGAAGAAATTGAACTGAGGAAATTGAGAAAGTCTTCAGTCAAAGTCTTCAAACACAGATATGAACAAACATTCAACACAGCAATGAGGAAATTAAAGAGTTGAGGAAATAGAACCAGTTAGGTTGGTGAAGACAATGATTTGGTAAACCAGTTCCAACTGCTGTCTCAGTTGTACGTCCGGTTGGAGCGGCTGAGTATTTAAACTCGAGGACACGCAGTCCCGGACACCCAGTCACTGAGCCGCAACTCAGGACACCCAATCCTCACCGTATTCTCCTTGAACTAAGACCACGCAGGCCTCGTCCAATCACTCGTGGTAAGTCTTCAGGCGACTTCCAAACCTTCACAGACTTGGTCACTCGGCGATCCACAATTCCTCTTGGATGCTCTAGACCTTGATGCCTAACCGTCTGGAAGAAGCACAGTCTTCAAAGGTAACAAGCGTCGGATCCATGCAGGATCAATTTCTTCAGTGATGCTCAATCACTTTGGGTTTGTGGGGGTTTGGTTTTGGATTATCCTCACTTGATGATTTTCGCTCAAAGTCCTCGGAGGATGGGTTGCTCCCAAATGACAAGTGTCAAGTTCTCTCGGAGCAGCCAACCAACTAGTGGTTGTAGGGGGCGGCTATTTATAGCCTAGGGAGCAGCCCGACATGATAAGACATAAATGCCCTTCAATGATATGACCGTTAGGTGGATAAGATATTTTGGGACAGCCGGCGCGCAGCACAGCAACGGTCGGAAATTTGACTCTCAAATTCCTCAGGGCTATCATGTTCCTCACTGGGTAGGCAATTCGCACTGGCGAATTCCTAACTCCTCAGTCAGAGCAAAGTCCTCAGTGACCAGAAGAACTGCGTCTCTGTCACTGAAGAAATTGATTGAACTGTATGAGATTTCCAATGGCTTCACTCGAAGGGATTGGTAGGTGTACGATTTTGAGTTGAGCATCACATGGAAATTTTTCCTTAGTATTTCCTCGACCCCCTTTAACAGTACGGTGTTTCCTATGACTCAAAAAAGAGAAAATGAAACTACGAAAACAAAAGTCTTCATGCTTCATGTTCCTCAAATGAATACCAAGTCTTCAAGGTCACACCAAATTCTTCACTTTCAAAGTCTTCAGAAAGTCTTCAGAATATCAAAGTCTTCAGTCGAAGAACTTCATTTTTAGGGGTCGACTTTCTCTGTAAATATCAAACTCCTCATAGACTTATAGACCTGTGTACACTCACAAACGCATTAGTCCCTTAACCTATAAGTCTTCAATACACCAAAATCACTAAGGGGCACTAGATGCACTTACAATGTCCCCCTTTTTGGTGATTGATGACAATAGAGGTTAAGTTTTCAACAGGGATAAACATATGAAGTGTAAATACTGATATTGAGGAATTTGGTTGCAAGATATAGAAGAACTCCCCCTGAAGATGTGCATAGTGAGGAATTTGCTTTTGAGGCAATGCACATTTGAAGAGTTGAATCATGGAGATCTCCCCCTATATCTTGTAATTCATACATGCATTTGATATACAATATGAAGAATTTGAAATGCATGATGAAATATGGTGCCTGATGAAATTCAGCATGCGTGCAATAATATCAACGAGGAATAAGCATGCAGAATAGTACATCAAAAGTATCAGATCATAGTGCATCAAAAAATAGAGCACCATCCAAAAGTATCAGAGCACCATCGGGTTTAAGATTACAACTGTCACACCCTAGCTAGTCATGCATTAGAGTGTTGCATCATGTTTATTCTTTCATCAGAAACTTGAAATGGGGATGACAGAACCCCCAGTCCCCTTTGAAACCAATTAGGGTTACTAAAATAATCTTTCAATGAACCTGAAATGCCCTTCTAAAATGTCCATCATTTTAGCCTTGGTTCAGAACCTCTGCCAAAAATGGTGCACACTTTTCTAGGCCATCCTAGGGTTCTTGACTTAAATCATAGATATTTGAATTTGGGCATTTAAAATAATATAAAATATTTAAATGCTCAAATATCTCCAAACTAAAATGTTTCATGTTGGAAATATTCCAACTATGGACCAGGAGTAGTTTGGTGATTTTTGGAGTTGCCTAGGTATTTTATTTAATTCAACAAAGTTGCAGAATTATTAAATAAAACAGAAAACAGAAAAAAACTAAAAGGGAGAAGCTTACCTGGGCCCCTCCCTGTTCAGCCCAGCCAGCTGGCCGGCCCAGCCCAGCACTGTAGCTCCCCGTCGTCTTCCTTCCCACGCCCCGAAGCTGCTGCGTGCTCGCGCGCGCGCGGCCGCGCGGCCACCTCCTGCTTGCCGACGCCCCCCTGGCCGCGTGGACGACGCCCGCAGCCGTCCCGATCCCCCCCTGCTCTCGCTCACTCTCCCCCGTTTCTCCCTCGCTCTCTCTCGCTCTCGGCCGAACACCACCGTCGCCGCCGTTCGCCGTAGCCACTGACTCCGGCCACCCCTCGCTCCCCCGAGTAGCTCAGAAGCTCCGCCTCGACTCCCTCTTCCTCCTCACCGCTCCACGAGTCCCCGGAAGCCCTGCATCGCCGCCACGTCGCCGTTCCCCTCTTCGGACTCCGACCACCGTCGCCGACGAATTCGCCGTCTCCAGCGCGTCCCCGAGCCCGCTTCGACGCCCACTGCAACCGCGGTGAGCCCCCGAGCCGTTTCCCCCTCTCCTTCCCCTCGTTCCCTCACCGTAGCTGCATCCCCACCTCGGCCGAACCTCCGCCGTCGCCGAGCTCGCCGTCGACGCAGCTCCGGTGACCATTTGGTCACCCCGGCGAGTCCAACGCGTTCACAGAACCCAGTAGAGCATCCCTAGCGCCTCACCTTGCTCGACTTCGAGCTCCAGCACCACTCCCGTGCACGACCGAACCCCGGCGGCCGCAGCCGAGCTCGCCGCCGTCGACTCCGGCCACCCCGACCCCAACGGACTCCGCCAAGAGCCGCGGGTCGTCCTCAGCTTCACTCCGGTGGTCGCCACGTTCCATTTGGTGGCCGAAACGACCAAAACCACTATCGCCGCCGCACTGTTGGTCGCCGCCGGCCAGAACTTCGGCGAGCTGACGTGGCCTAGTTGATTAACCACTAACCCACCACCTACAGACGCTGACAAGTGGGCCCCAGGGGTTAGTCAAAGCTAACCAGCCCGGGGTCAACGCGGGATTAGCCCCTGTGACACTGACGTGTGGACCCCACACGTCAGGTTTGACCCGAGCCAGCTCTGTTGACCTGCTGATGTCACGGTGACGTCAGGCTGACGCAGTAATTGAATTTCTGGATTTAAATTAAATCAGGAAATTCCAGAATATTATTTAAACTTCAAAAATTCATAACTTTTATTCTGTAACTCCAAACTGGACAAATAATATATGAAAAATGATCAGAAAAATCCAATCTATCCATCTGTACCATTTTCATGCATGATCAAACAAGTTAAGCTGATGTTTTAATCAGAACAAGAAAAGGCACTTTAAAAGGCCATATTTGAATTTGGAATTTGAATCTTTGATTCAAATTTGCTCAAACACTTCTGGTTTTAGTTGCATTAGCCCAACACACCCATATTGCCATGTTTCATGCATGCATCATATTGTTGCACATTGTTTGGTGATGCCTGTGTATCGTTATCCTTTGCGACAGGATCTGTCCCTGAGGAGTACCGTGATTACCCTAACGAGGAATCGTATCCGTGCAACGAACCATCAGGCAAGCAACCAACCATTTGATCATATCGATACAATCCCATGTTCTCGCTCCTGCTCTCTTTTACTGCATTAAGACAACGCGATTCAAACTGCTGTGTGCTACGGTAGTTGAACCCATTTCCTCTGCATGACCTGTCATTGCCACAGTAACTAGATGAAACCCACTAGCATGTGTAGGAGTTGATTGAGCCATATGTATGTGTTGTTCCTACCTTGCTATGCCTGCTATGCTTAGAGTTGTGTCAGGTCTGGTTCATCTGGGTGATGGGCTAGAGTGAAATGATTATGTCGGTAATGAGAGTGGTGTAGTGAACACGATTTGGTAAAGGTATCGATGAGAGGCCATGTAGGAGTACATGGTGGGTTGTTTCATTGAAGCCGACCTTAAGCACTGAGATCTGTATGTGTGATTTAAGAATCAGCTACTACCATGCATTGGGCCCGAAACCAATGGACCCTCTCGACTTCTTATTCACCCTAGTTCTCCGTCCAGGAGTTGCAAGTAGTTTCTGGTGTTTGTAGCCTACTAGAGGCCGTGGACAGCGCTGACCATAGGGGTGGGCTGTGATGCGGTAGGTACGTGGCCGGGTGTACCGAATACCCGTTAGGTATCTCGGGAACCCTGTTCACATCGTTCGGGGCCGTATGGGAAACCTCGGCCGGACTCCCTGCGGATGGAACCTGAATAGGCGATAAACCCGGATTGGAGACTTAGGTGATTAGGTAGGTCGTGGCCGACACCCACGTTGGGCTTCCGCTTGAAGGTTGCCGAGTACATGTCGTGTAAACGACGATAAGTGGTGAGAGCGTGTATGAAGAAGTACACCCCTGCAGGGTTAACATGATCTATTCGAATAGCCGCGTCCGCGGTAAAGGACTACTTGGTTGCCTATACAGTTCATAGACAAGTAAATGGAAACTATTAAAAGCCTCAAGATAAGTGTGAGTGCCGAGGATGGCTCTTCCGTAGGAAGACGGAGGTGGATCCTCGGTAGTGTATTGAAGTGGTGAGTAGTGGACTCGTGTGCGCAAAACATTTCAAGTTGGTGTATCGTAGGATAGTCTAGCCAAGAGTCAAAGCTGGCTTGCTGCAATAACTCCACCAACCCTTCTTGATACTATGCATGTATGTAGGATCTGATGTAAGTCTTGCTGAGTACCTTTGTACTCATGTTGCTATAATCTACATTTTTACAGAAGACGCTGCAACCCCTTCTAATGGGTTCTATGTAGACGTTGACATCAACGAGTAGGCTAAAGACCCAGGTGGTGACCCTGAGCTTGTGATGGACCACGTAGTATAGTTAGGCTTCCAAGCCTCTTTTATTTTGCTAGTTGTCTGTACCCAGACAAAGTACTTCCGCTGTTGGCTTGTATGACTGTATGACTTGTATGTTGGGCCGTGAGACCCGTACCTTTGTGTGTATGTTATGTATGGCTCACTGAGCCTTAAATAAAGTACTTGTGTCGTAGAGTCATGTTGTGATGCTTCGTTGTATTTGCACATATCGAGCATATTATGTGTATGATTGAAATGCTTGGTATGTGTGGGATCTGACTATCTAGTTGTTTATCTTTAGTAGCCTCTCTTACCGGGAAATGTCTCCTAGTGTTACCGCTGAGCCATGGTAGCTTGCTACTGCTCTGGAACACTTAGGCTGGCCGGCATGTGTCCTTCTTCGTTCCTGTGTCTGTCCCTTCGGGGAAATGTCACGCTTTGAGTACCGGAGTCCTGTTAGCCCGCTACAGCCCGGTTTACCGGAGTCCTGCTAGCCCAGTGCTACAGCCCGGACCCACTTGCTGATGACCGACACGTTCGAAGCTGGGTCATGGATGCCTGTCCCTGTAAGTCTGTGCCACTTTGGGTTTACGACTAGTCATGTCAGCCCGGGCTCTTTATCATATGGATGCTAGCGACACTATCATATACGTGAGCCAAAAGGCGCAAACGGTCCCGGGAAAAAGGTAAGACGACACCCGTGGGGATACCGTGTGTGAGGCCGCAAAGTGATATGAGGTGTTACCAGCTAGATCGATGTGACATCGAGTCGGGGTCCTGACAGCGTTGGCATCAGAGCCGGACTGCCTGTAGGTTCTCCAAACCAAACTGGTCGATGTTGAGTCTAGAAATTCTTTAGTTATATGTAGGGGAATTGTTTGTGGGTTGGAACGTAAGGCTCTTTTTACTCCTTATATCTTATGACATTCTGATCTGAGTCAGTCCATTCTTCCACCGGGGGTTAAGGAATTAGGATCTGTTCTCTCTATCAGGATCACGTGTTACTGATCAGTAGTACCTTATAAGTTTGATGGTTACAAGCCTAGTCCAGTTCTACTACCACATTATGTTGTAAGAATGGTTTCAAGACTTGATATGATGATGTTGAGTGTGTACGAAATCCTTTGTCAAATGTCTCAATATCCTTTTTGAGCATTTACAGCTGTTATGCTGCCGAAAATTTGCTAGAAATTCTAATGCCTTTGCATTATAATTGTGCTTTCAGATGGCCACTCGCGACCTCAATCAAGTGGTTCGCCTGACTCGATGCCTAGATGTACCCGGCCATACTGCTAAGTTGGTCAGGGTAATGACTGAGGCTGGATACCGCTGGTATCCTGAGTACACGGTCGAAGAGCAATTCCGAGATTTTAATCAAAGCCAGTATCTCTGCACTGTCAGGATATTTCCTTCTTATCCTGGATCCACTGAGCCTCTTCACTGCTCCTATGGACTCGGGGTTACTATCGAGATGGCTGTGCAGGATGCCGCCTACTCTATGATGACCATTATGCGAGTCAGATCTGGGTTATTTCGGGACTCTGACTTCCGGTATATGCCAGGATCACTTCCGGGAGCACAAGGATATTTTCAGGCTATATATGCTGACTCCACTCAGGAGGATTCACGGACTCGCACCACTGCTGAGATGCTCGAGGATAAGGACCGTGAAAATCGGGCCTTAAGGTTAGAGCTCTTCAATACCCGTGCTGACCACTGGGCCACTTTGACTCGGTTCGCACCGGCAGTGCAAGCTGGATATTCAGACATGCGCGATCTCTATCCTGTGAGATCTGCTCTGCCAGACGTGATGGTTTGGCGTGATGTAGGAGGCATCACCCCACCTCGCGGTCCCCGCAGGCCACCGTTTGCTGGTCCAAGACCTCATCCTAGCCCCTATGGTCCACAAGCTCCGCGAGACCGTCTATTTCCGGATGATCATGTTGAACTTCCGGGCTATGGAGGTGACTTCTACGAGGACTACTACGGATCGGTCTGAGTTAGTAGTAGTATCACTAGTTCACACTAGCTGTGTCGTCTGTCGTCCCGCGTGACTCGTGGGATATGACCTAGTTTGTATCCTTCCGGAGTTGTAGAAAAATAATGTATAGGAGTTTGGAATGCCTCCGATGAGATGTAATCCCTTTTCACCGTAATAGTACTTTGTTTGGTCTTGTACTAAACCTTGTATGGTGTGTATGACGATGGAATAAAGAAGCAGTTTCTGTATCTACCATGTCATACGGATGATCATCTTGCATTCCGAGTTATTCCTTGCATTATGTATCCTATGTCGGAATTTCATCATTCTGACTAAATCATTGGCTTGTTTACCTAGGATGGTCAACACGCGCGCCAACCCTGCTTCTCAAGAGCAGGCCGAAGGCAGTGAAGCCAGGAATGAAAATCTGCCTCATCCTCCTTCACTAGCCGAGGTGATGATGGAAGCTGAGAGAAACAAGCGGGAGACAAACCGTTTGTTGGAGCGTATTGAACAGAATACAGCACACCATCAGAGGGCTAACGTGGTGTCACTCAGCGATTTTATCAAATTGCATCCACCCACGTTCCACCACTCCGTCGAGCCTCTCGACGCTGATGACTGGCTTCGCAGTATTTCTCACAAGCTGCGTTCCGCGCTGGTAGCGGAGGCTGACAAGGTCACCTTTGCCGCATATCATCTTGAAGGCCCCGCCAGTCTATGGTGGGAGAATTATGGAGCTATGCGCCCAGCGGGCCATGTCACAACTTGGGCTGAATTCAGCGAGGCTTTCCGTGAACATCACATTCCGGAGGGTCTCATGGACCGTAAGCGTGAAGAATTTTGCAATTTCACCCAAGGCCGACTTTCTGTGGATGCCTATAGCAGAGAGTTTGGTAAGCTTGCCCGTTATGCAACCGAGGAAGTTTCTACTGACGCCAAGAAGCAAGCAAGGTTCCGTAAGGGCCTTAGTCCTGAGCTTCGTCGCGACCTCCGTCTGCATGAGTGCACATCTTTTTCGAAACTTGTCAACAAGGCCATCAGTGCTGAAACTGGTCAGACTGATTATGACGCAACACGCAAGCATGGACGTGACATGGGTTCCTCATCCGGTGCTGGTCCTCAGAAGCGCCGCGTGTGGGTACCCAATACCGCCCTGCCACCCAGGTTCACACCGAGGCCATCTTTTCAGGCACCTCGCCCTGTTCAACAGTCCGCACCGGCCAAGCCCTATGGGGGTCCTACCAATAATGCTCCTCCACGTACCAGTTCCGTGACTTGTTTCAAGTGTGGGGAATCTGGTCATTATATGCGTGAGTGTCCCCAGACCAACCCCAATCAATCTGCTAAAGCTGTTGGCCGTGGCAAGCCGACAGGGAAGGTGTTCCATGCCAAACCGGTCACCGCTTCACGTGGCCATGTCAACTGTATCTCTGCCGAAGAAGCTCAAGAGGACCCCAACGTCGTTCTCGGTACGCTTCTTGTTAATTGCCACCCGGCATCTGTTCTTTTCGATACAGGAGCCTCTCATTCCTTTATATCTGAAAATTATGCTCGTTTGCATAACGTTGCATTCTGTGATCTGCCGTCCACTATGGAAATCTCTACCCCTGGGTCTAGATGGCAGACCTCTAGGGTAAGTTATGGAAATGAAATCCAAGTCGACAGACTTGTTTTTCTCGCATCTTTGATAGCCCTTAAATCTTCAGATATTAATATCATTTTGGGTATGGACTGGATGTCAGCTCATCAAGCCAAAATTGATTGTTTCTCTAGGACCGTTCAACTCACCCATCCTTCGGGGAAGATAGTCAATGTTTTGACCCGAATAGCCAAGCGGCGGTTATATTCTCTTAACGCCAGCCCTTTGCCAGACCTTGAGGACGTTCCGGTAGTCCGTGATTTTCCGGATGTCTTTCCAGAGGAATTGCCAGGTGTTCCACCTGACAGGGATGTTGAGTTCGTAATAGACCTCATTCCAGGTACCGTTCCGATTGCTAGAAGACCTTATAAGATGGCACCCCTAGAACTAGCCGAGCTTAAGAAACAACTCGATGAATCCTTGAAAAAGGGTTTCATCCGCCCTAGTTCATCTCCGTGGGCTTGCCCCGTCCTATTCGTTAAGAAGAAGGATGGTACGGACCGGATGGTTGTAGATTACCGACCTGTCAATTTGGTCACAATCAAGAACAAATACCCGCTTCCCAGGATCAACGATCTGTACGATCAGCTCGCTGGATCCTCAGTCTTCTCCAAGATGGATTTGAGGTTGGGCTACCATCAAATCAAAATCAGAAACGGGGACATTCCTAAAACGGCCTTTGTTACTCGTTACGGCCAATACGAGTACACCGTCATGTCCTTCGGTTTAACCAACGCTCCAGCCACCTTTTCTCGGTTAATGAACTCAATCTTCATGGAGTATTTGGATAAATTCGTCGTAGTTTATCTCGATGATATACTCATCTACTCCAAGAATGAGGAAGAACATGCCGAACATCTAAGACTAGTGTTGCAGAAACTTCGAGAGCATCGCCTTTATGCCAAATTTTCAAAATGTGAATTCTGGTTGCCAGAAGTGACCTATCTGGGTCACGTAATATCTGGTAAAGGTATTGCTGTTAACCCTGAGCGAGTTCAAGCCGTCCTTGACTGGACTCCACCCGAATCGGTCAAGCAAGTTCGGAGTTTTCTAGGCTTAGCGAGCTATTGCCGTCGCTTTGTCGAGAACTTCTCCAAAGTTGCTAAACCTCTAACCGAACTCCTCAAGAAAGATAAGAAGTTCGAATGGACTCCACAATGTGAGCACAGCTTTCAGGAACTGAAAAGACGCCTGACTTCTGCTCCCGTGCTGGTACCACCAGACTTCTCCAAAGACTTTGTTATCTACTGCGACGCCTCGCGACAAGGACTAGGTTGCATTCTCATGCAAGATCGACACGTAATTGCTTACGCTTCACGGCAATTGCACCCACATGAGGAGAATTATCCTACTCATGATCTAGAACTTGCAGCCGTAGTCTATGCACTTAAGACCTGGCGACATTACCTCCTCGGTAATCGTTGCGAAATATTCACTGATCACCAAAGTCTGAAGTACATTTTCACCCA
>NC_057804.1:519152679-519153208 GCF_018294505.1 Triticum aestivum | reverse complement strand
TGTCACACCCTAGCTAGTCATGCATTAGAGTGTTGCATCATGTTTATTCTTTCATCAGAAACTTGAAATGGGGATGACAGAACCCCCAGTCCCCTTTGAAACCAATTAGGGTTACTAAAATAATCTTTCAATGAACCTGAAATGCCCTTCTAAAATGTCCATCATTTTAGCCTTGGTTCAGAACCTCTGCCAAAAATGGTGCACACTTTTCTAGGCCATCCTAGGGTTCTTGACTTAAATCATAGATATTTGAATTTGGGCATTTAAAATAATATAAAATATTTAAATGCTCAAATATCTCCAAACTAAAATGTTTCATGTTGGAAATATTCCAACTATGGACCAGGAGTAGTTTGGTGATTTTTGGAGTTGCCTAGGTATTTTATTTAATTCAACAAAGTTGCAGAATTATTAAATAAAACAGAAAACAGAAAAAAACTAAAAGGGAGAAGCTTACCTGGGCCCCTCCCTGTTCAGCCCAGCCAGCTGGCCGGCCCAGCCCAGCACTGTAGCTCCCCGTCGTCTTCCT
>NC_057804.1:519115430-519150181 GCF_018294505.1 Triticum aestivum | reverse complement strand
CCGCGGTAAAGGACTACTTGGTTGCCTATACAGTTCATAGACAAGTAAATGGAAACTATTAAAAGCCTCAAGATAAGTGTGAGTGCCGAGGATGGCTCTTCCGTAGGAAGACGGAGGTGGATCCTCGGTAGTGTATTGAAGTGGTGAGTAGTGGACTCGTGTGCGCAAAACATTTCAAGTTGGTGTATCGTAGGATAGTCTAGCCAAGAGTCAAAGCTGGCTTGCTGCAATAACTCCACCAACCCTTCTTGATACTATGCATGTATGTAGGATCTGATGTAAGTCTTGCTGAGTACCTTTGTACTCATGTTGCTATAATCTACATTTTTACAGAAGACGCTGCAACCCCTTCTGATGGGTTCTATGTAGACGTTGACATCAACGAGTAGGCTAAAGACCCAGGTGGTGACCCTGAGCTTGTGATGGACCATGTAGTATAGTTAGGCTTCCAAGCCTCTTTTATTTTGCTAGTTGTCTGTACCCAGACAAAGTACTTCCGCTGTTGGCTTGTATGACTGTATGACTTGTATGTTGGGCCGTGAGACCCGTACCTTTGTGTGTATGTTATGTATGGCTCACTGAGCCTTAAATAAAGTACTTGTGTCGTAGAGTCATGTTGTGATGCTTCGTTGTATTTGCACATATCGAGCATATTGTGTGTATGATTGAAATGCTTGGTATGTGTGGGATCTGACTATCTAGTTGTTTATCTTTAGTAGCCTCTCTTACCGGGAAATGTCTCCTAGTGTTACCGCTGAGCCATGGTAGCTTGCTACTGCTCTGGAACACTTAGGCTGGCCGGCATGTGTCCTTCTTCGTTCCTGTGTCTGTCCCTTCGGGGAAATGTCACGCTTTGAGTACCGGAGTCCTGTTAGCCCGCTACAGCCCGGTTTACCGGAGTCCTGCTAGCCCAGTGCTACAGCCCGGACCTACTTGCTGATGACCGACACGTTCGAAGCTGGGTCATGGATGCCTGTCCCTGTAAGTCTGTGCCACTTTGGGTTTACGACTAGTCATGTCAGCCCGGGCTCTTTATCATATGGATGCTAGCGACACTATCATATACGTGAGCCAAAAGGCGCAAACGGTCCCGGGAAAAAGGTAAGACGACACCCGTGGGGATACCGTGCGTGAGGCCGCAAAGTGATATGAGGTGTTACCAGCTAGATCGATGTGACATCGAGTCGGGGTCCTGACAACAACTCGATCCAATAAGAGTTTCGGAAGAACGAGAGTTGTAACTTAAAAAAAACACCCTTAGTATAGACCCGCTTGAAGACTAACTCAGATTTCTCCCCCTTTGTCATCAAATGACCAAAAGGATCAAAACTGAGGACTAACGCCCCTGAAGAATTTCAAGTCGATGGAGGAGCGCCAGCGTTGTTGGGGTTGTTTGTTGTAGTAGGGCCTGCCGCAGTGTCGTCCAAATCTTCATACTCATCAGTGTCACGCGATGAAGAATAAGAGCTGGCCACCAGTGGAGGGAGTTTGACCCTCTTGAGTTTCTTCGGAGGAGGTGCAGACCAGTCAAATTCTTCCTTAAGACCCATAGTCTTCAGTTCTTCAGCGCTATAAACATGAGTGAGGACAGCCCAGGTGCGGTTGAGGGTTTCATGAAGGTAGTAGTGGTTCTTCTTCATTGCATTGTGTGTTGAGGTCATATTGTGAAGAATTGCACCAAACTGACGCTTAACCCATTTGTGATTGCGATCAACCTTCTGATGAAGACTGAGGAGTAACTCACGGTCAGTCATCACCCTGGGAGCTGTGGCTTGAGGATTTTGCTTGGCTGAGGTATTTGCGGCAGTGTCATGTGTGGCAGAGTCGTCATTGGTAGAGTAAGATGTAGCCAGACGAAATTGACCATCCAATGGACGAATGCCTTCATCGATCACAGCAGCTGCCTTGCCCTTATCATCAGATGAAGAAACCGGCCGTTTGAGGACTTCAATGGGAGGCAAGTAGCTACCGTGGTTTAGAGTGTCAGCTTTGTAATTTAGTGAAGATCTTGCCCTTATGAATCTCATAACCCAAGGCGCATATGGCTTCAGCTCGAATGGTGACATAGCAACATTTGCTAGAGTCCTCATGAAGAAATCATGGAAGTTGACGGGAACGCCATGAATGATGTTGAAAAGCATATTCTTCATGATGCCAACGACTTCTTCATCATTTGAGTCGTGGCCTTTGATAGGACTCATTGTCTTCGTCAGAATGCGATAGACAGTCCGAGGCACATAGAGTAACTCGTTGACGAGGAATTTGGTTCGTGGGGCCTGCCCTGGCTTCAATGGCTTCATGAGCACTTGCATATAGTGATTTGTCAGTTCAGGGTCATTGTAGATGCAACGTGCACTGTCATGGGGAGGATCAAGAGGAAGGACAGGAAGCAATTCAGTTGCCGGTGCCTTATAATGAGTGTTTTTAGTCATCCAATCCAGCACCCATGAATTGACATCTTCAGTGTCTCCGGTGATATGCAGTGTGGCGTAGAACTGAAGAATGAGTTCTTCATTCCAATCACAGATGTCAGTACAGAAATTGAGTAATCCTACATCGTGAATAACACTGAGGACTGGCTCGAAGCATGGCAGAGATTCCATATCCACGTGAGGAATGTGTTCATGATCGAAGATTTTGTCTTTGTCAAACATCACTGAGGAATAGAAGTTGGCTTGACTAGCAGTCCAGAAACGCCTTTTCCTTATGCGAGCAGAGTCATATGGATTATAATCAGTGAAGAACACATGCTCCGAAAAGAAGTCTTCAGCCTTGAACTTTTGCTTGCTTGAGAACGGATTCTTCGGCTTGGGCAGAGGAGTGTCAGTGATTTGTAGCACAACCTCAGGAATCGCGAGCTCAAGTTCTTCAGGCTGAGGAATTTCTGGTTCCTCTTCTTGTGCAACTTGAGGATCAACAGCAGTAGGTTCTTTAGCACTAGCGGCTGGAATATCTTCATGAACAGAGGGAGTGGGATGAGTTTCTTCAGAGCCCATCTGAACTGTTGTTGCCGGGGACTGAGGAATCTGTTGGATAGGTGTGAATGGAGGAGTATTGGGATGCTGACTTTCCCAAAAGTCATCATTCATCACAGGTGTGGTGCATCCAATATCCACATCTTCATCTTCATTTTCAATTTCCTCAACACCAGCCTCTTCAACTATGAACTGAGGCATAGGTGAGGAAATGACTGGCGTTGAAGGGATTGCGTCCACTTCAATTTCTTCATCAAGTTGCTCTAACGTAGCAGCAGAATGATTTTCTTCATCAGATCCACTTGGGATCTTATAGTCTTCTCCATAAGGAACAATTTCCTTTGATGACATGGAGGAAATTGGAACAACATCAATAGGATTTTCAAAAGAGCTGGTCATTGGCTTCATTTTCTTCGCAGCCGAAGAATTTGACGCAGTTGATGCCTTCCTTTTCTTCACTGCAGCTCGCTCTGCAGCCTTGGTTTTCTTCACCTCATAGGCAGAAGGAAGAATTGGAGTTGGTGTAGGCGCGGGAGGAGCTGAGGAATGTGGTTGATTTTCTTCAGGCGCAACTGATGCAGTTGCCCTGATCTCTTCAGTTTCTTCAGGCGCAACACTAGTGGATGCCCTGACAATTTCTTCAGCGGCTGGAATGGAGTCATCAGCCCTGGAACTAGTATTTTCATCAGCAGGCTGAAAGTCATCAGCGGTGCTGGCATGTTCTTCAACAGGCTGAGCAGAGTTTGCATCCTGGAGATTTTCTTGTTGCGATGGGGCTGCAACATTCGTGAATTTCTTCGTCAGATCGATGAATCTCACTTTGGCTCCTTGCCAATCAGCATAGTAGGCATCAAAGTCTTTGCTGAGGGCTTGAATTTCAGATTGAGCCTGGAGAAGTTCCTCAGGTGTCATTCTGACAACATTTTTCTTCAGGAGCTTCTCCTTTCTGTATTGAGATTTCTTTATCTCTCTTGCCTTTTCAAACTTCCATTTCTCTTGAGTGATGAAATGGGTCATCATGTGACTTTGACCAGGAGTTAGAGGAAGATCGGGCATTGGGGTATTTGGATCCTTGTGCCAGAGATCAATATAGTCGAGGATTTTCCTCGGATCCAAAAGCAGTGGCACAGATGTGCCTTTGGCTCTAGCGGCCTTCACTTGTCTATTCTGATGATTTCTGCAAGTTCATCATCAGAAGCTTCATCATTAGAGGGCACATGGAATGCGACCTGTTTCTTCCTTGGACTTGGCCAAGGACCGCGTCCAGCTGTTGCTTTAGTCTTCAATAGTGTGGGGCCTGATGAGGACATTGGTGCAGCTGAGGAACTTGCTGAGACACCAGAGGCAATCGAGAAACCCGTAGTCCTTTGACATGTAGCCAGATGCACAGGAGCTGAGGACTTTGAGGGAGCTGCTGAGGGCTGTGGTGGCGTAGCAGCAGTGTGAGGAATTTGTCATGAGGGCGTTGCTGAGGAACTTGGCCGTGAGGGCGCTGTTGATGAAGCACTTGGCTTACGAGCAGGCTTCTTTGGCATAGATTTCCTTGGCCTGACCGAGGCCTCAGTAGCAGCCGCAGCAGCAGAATCCTCATTGAATTTCCTCACTGCCTCCTTGGCTTGCCTTGCCAATTTTGCTTGGCGCTTAGCCCATTCACCAGGAAAGTCCTCACCACGCTTGATGCTGGTGGGATCAGCTACTTGGCTAGGTGCCAATGGAGCTCTTGGGCATGGAGGATTGAGGGCGAATTTCTTCATGTACATAGGAGTAACATATCTGTATTCCCTCCATTCTCTTGCCCATCTCCATTCAATCTTCTGCATGCGCACCTTGCGCTGATTTTTGGTTTCTTTGCCAAATTTTACTTCATCAGGTGTGCAATAGCCAGCATAGATTTCATCAGGGATTTCGAAAGCAGTCATGACCTCAGGCTTCTTTCCTCCTTTATGCGGTCTATTACTGTCTGCCATATTCTTCAGATGAGGAATTTGAACAATTGAACACTCTGAAGAAGTATGCAGTTTTTCTTCGAGGAACGCTGCAAATGAGTTAAGTTGATGAGAACCTAGTGATTCAGCAGCGAACATGAGTACCTGTGAACAGAGTGTAGGTGTGAGGAATTTGAAGAGGTCATAGCGTTCTCAGAAGGTTTTTCGAAAAGAACAAGTTTTGAGGAATTTGACCAGATGAACCTTGAGGAATTTTTCACCAAGCGTTTTGTCTTAGGTTCCAGAGTTGTATAGATCGAAGATCGACACAATTAGGAAATCTTGAAGAAAATGATTGCTTAGAGAAATAGTTCAAGATCATATGATTCGTGAGGTGTTCATATGTGTGAAGATTTGAAGAATAAACACCTTTGAAGATTTTCAGGAAAGGTTGAGAATCAAAGTGAGTAATAAAAGTAACTTTTAATTACCCGAAGTGAAGAACACGAGGAACTGAGAAGAACAGATTTGAAGTTCGTCAGGTTAGATCTCCTACGCCCTAACTTGGCAGAGGAAGACAGCTACGGCGGCGGCGGAGTGAAGATTTCCGCAACCGGCGCGAGTACGACGGCGACGAGGTCGAGGCAGCGAAGCTCTTCCTCACCGGCGACGATGAAGTAGCGGCAGCGTTAGGGTTTGAGGAGCTCGAGCGAGAGACAGCGACCGAGCGGAGTAAATGAAGTGAGGAAGGGGAGAGGGGTATTTATAGTCACGGTGAAAAACTGTTCGCCCGAAGATTTTGGGACGAACATGCCCCTGCCCTTTCTCCTTCACGCGACATGTGTCACCCACGTACTGTGTAGATGAGATCGTGTAAGATCGTGGGTGAATATAATAATGCATCGTGGGATGCGGAACGGTTTGAGCGGTAAAACCGAAAATTTGGATAAGATTTGTTTTAAAGTTTCGTTCACTATTTCTTCAGCTGTCAAGGACACAGTGAAGATTTTGAACGAGTTTCAATTAGAACGCACATGAAGAATTTGTGAATAGATTGGATTGAGTATAGCATAGAGGGGGAAGGGTCCGATCACATTCACTTAGCAGAAAAAGCAGCATGAAGAAATAGCCATAAGTGAATGCTGTAGAGGACATAAACTCATATATATATATAGTCAATGAAGAAAAACGACAGAAACAGTGAAGATTTTGCAAAGTTGAAGAATTTGAAAAGCTGAAGAATTTCAAAACTGAGGAAAAACTCAAATTGAAGATTTTCAACTTTTTGTGGTGGCGTGACCCACCGTCTAAGAAAGATGATTTCAGACACCGCGTAAAATTGTCGTAGGGTTCTGAGAATCAAATTCTTCATTAATTTCTTCACACTTAGAGTGTTATTCTTCATTGATTGAAGAAAAACGTTTCTTCATGTGTTGCACATCTACGTCATCAATTTTGCATAAGTGTTAGGATGTGTGTCCTTTTCAAAGAACATTCGAAGACTCTAAGATATTTAGCGCACACCGCAACTTGCTAAATCTCTTCTCATCCAAGGGTTTAGTGAAGATATCAGCTAGCTGTTCTTCAGTCTTCACGTGCTCGATGGAGATGTCACCCTTCAACACATGATCACGAAGAAAATGATGACGAATCTGAATGTGCTTTGTCTTTGAGTGCTGAACTGGGTTGTGAGAAATTTTGATGGCACTCTCATTGTCACAGAGGAGAGGCACATTCTTCATGTTGATGCCATAGTCCTTGAGGGTTTGCTTCATCCAAAGCAGTTGAGCATAGCAAGAGCCAGCAGAAACGTATTCAGCTTCAGCAGTAGACAGTGATACGCAGTTCTATTTCTTCGAGGACCAACAGACCAAAGATCGTCCGAGGAAATGACAAGTGCCAGATGTTAACTTGCGGTCCACACGATCACCAGCATAGTTAGAGTCAGAATGTCCAATGAGATCAAAAACAGAGCCCTTGGGGTACCATAATCCTAGTGTTGGTGTGTGAGCTTGATATCGAAGAATATGCTTCATAGCCTTATGGTGTGATTCCTTCGGTGCAACTTGAAATCGGGCACACATGCAAACACTAAGCATTATATCTGGCCTAGATGCACATAAGTACAATAAAGAACCAATCATGGAGCGGTATACCTTGTGATCGAAGTCAATACCATTTTCATCAGTGCATAGATGGCCATTTGTGGGCATAGGAATTTTGACACCTTTGCAATCTTGCATGCTGAATTTCGTCAGCACATCTTTGAGGTATTTCTCCTGAGATATGAATATGCCATTGCGCTGCTGACGAATTTGAAGACCTAAGAAGAATTTCAATTCTCACATCATAGACATTTGATATTCTTCACTCATCATATAGGCAAATTCATCACTATAACGTTGGTCAGTACAGCCAAAGATAATATCATCAACATATATTTGGCACACAAACAGTTCACCATCATAAGATTTAGTAAAGAGAGTAGGGTCGAGTGAACCGGGTGTGAAGCCATTCTTCACGAAGAATTCCTTCAATGTATCATACCACGCCCGAGGGGCTTGCTTGAGGCCATAGAGGGCCTTATTAAGTCTGAAGACTTTGTCAGGATTCTTTGGATCTTCAAACCTGGGGGTTGAGCAACATATACTACTTCCTCAAGCTTACCATTGAGGAATGCACTTTTCACATCCATTTGATATAAGATGATATCATGATGGTTAGCATAAGCAAGTAATATGCGAATAGCCTCAAGTCCGGCAACAGGTGCAAAAGTTTCATCGAAATCAATTCCTTCAACCTGTGTGTAGCCTTGAGCTACCAGTCGTGCCTTATTCCTCACCACAAGGCCATTCTCATCTTGCTTGTTGCGGTAGATCCACTTTGTGCCAATGATATTATGCTTGCGAGGATCTGGATGTTTGACCAGTTCCCAAACATTATTGAGCTCGAACTGATGTAATTCTTCTTGCATAGCCTGAATCCACTCCGGCTCCAAAAATGCTTCATCTACCTTAGTGGGCTCTGTGATAGAGACAAAAGCATAGTGCCCACAAAAGTTAGATAAATGTGAAGCTTTTGAGCGTGTGAGAGGACCTTGTGCTCTAATGTCATCGATGATCTTCTCCACTTGCACTTCTTTTGCAACGCGAGGATGAGCTGGTTGTCGCTGAGGATTTTGATCAGCATTTACTTTAGCACCATTTTCTTCAGCATTTTCTTCAAGTGCAACAGCTCGACGTTCTTCATGAACTGGGATGAATTCTTCAGCAGATTCTTCAGTAGGAATGATATCATCAGTTGCCTTGAACTTGATAGAATCCTCAGGTGCTGGTTCATCTAACACAGAAGGTAGGTGCTCTCTTTGCGAGCCATTAGTTTCATCGAACCGCACATCTACAGTGTCAACAATCTTGTGAAGAACAATGTTGAAGACTCTGTAGGTGTGCGAGTCCTTTTCGTAACCAAGCATAAAACCTTCATGTGCTTTCGGTGCAAATTTAGAATTGTGGTGAGGATCTCTAATCCAACATTTAGCACCGAAGACTTTGAAATAACTCACATTGGGTTTCTTGTCAGTGAGGAGTTCATAGGCCATCTTCTTGAAGAATTTGTGAAGATATACTCTGTTGATAATGTGGCACACCGTATCAATTGCATCAATCCAAAAACGCTGAGGCGTTTTGTATTCATCAAGCATAGTGCGAGCCATCTCAACCAGAGTTCTGTTCTTGCGCTCCACGACGCCATTTTGCTGAGGGGTATAGGGAGCAGATAACTCATGAGTAATACCAAGTTCATCAAGATAGGCATCAAGACCGGAATTCTTGAACTCAGTTCCATTGTCACTTCTGATATGCTTGATCTTCACACCAAAGTTGGTTGAAGCCCTCGAGGAAAATCGTTTGAAGACTTCCTGCACTTCATGTTTGTAAGTAACAATGTGTACCCATGTATATCGAGAGTAATCATCAACAATGACAAAACCGTATAGAGATGCATCATTAGTGATTGCTGAGTAATGATTAGGTCCAAATAGGTCCATGTGAAGCAATTCAAATGGACGAGTAGTGGTCATGATAGTCTTCGTTGGATGCTTGGCCTTGGTCATTTTTCCAGCTTCACAGGCTCCGCACAAGTGATCCTTGAGGAATTTGACATTCTCAATGCCAATGACATGCTTCTTCTTCGCAAGCGTGTGCAAATTCCTCATGCCTGCGTGACCAAGTCGTCGATGCCATAGCCAGCCTTCTGAAGCTTTTGCAAGTAGACACACGGCTGGTTGTGGTCCTGTAGAGAAATCAACAATATACAAATCTCCTCTCCTAAAGCCTTCGATGACTTTGGAATTGTTAGCTTCCATAATCACAACACAACGATACTTGCCAAAGACAACAACCATATCAAGATCACAAAGCATTGAGACTGACATGAGGTTGTATCCTAAGGACTCAACAAGCATGACTTTGTCCATGTGTTTATCCTTAGAGATTGCAACCTTACCAAGACCCAATACCTGACTTTTGCCTTTGTCAGCAAAGATGATATGCTTCAGATGTGACGGTGATAAAGGAGCATCCATCAATAGATTCTTGTCACCAGTCATGTGATTTGTACATCCACTATCGAGGACCCACTCAGTAGATTTGGGTTGGTCATCCTGCAGAAGAATTAGTGTAACTTAAAATCTCATATGCTTCATTAGTGAAGAATATGATATCAAGTTCATCAGATGAATTTCATTAAGCAGTAAACAGATATAGCAGTATGAGGACGTGTGAAATGAAGGTTCATTTCATCATGATTCGCATGCGTCCTTTCAGGCATTTTTGTCAGGTCCCCAGCAAATTCTTCAGACGTTAAAGCATGTCTGGAGACCTGACCCTGCAGAAGAGATTAGTTCTTTTTCTTCACCACCCACATCTGAAGGGGTGGCAAAGAGTTCATCACTCTGCGAGCACCATATGAGAAAGGTGGCAAAGATGCCAAACCATTTCGTTTCACATAAGAGGGATTAGGGTAAGCATATGAATAAGCAGAGAAATTCTTCGAGGACTTATGAACATAATGATTTGAAGAATAATGCACATATTCATAGCCCTTAGCTCTACCCTACGAAACAGAGTTGTTAGCACGATGATAATCATATGAGTACTTTGATCCTTTTGAGGAATTTGATCTATATGAGGACTTGGATCCATATGAAGAATTTGGTCCATATGAAGAATTTGATCTGGGGTTCCTGTTCTTCACAGGTGGTGTCATGAGGACATTCACCTGAAGACTTTCAAGGCACTTCTTTGGAACCCAGATTTTCTTCATAGGAGAACCGTTCCTGTAGTTAGTGCCAACATATCTAGCAAATACTTCACCATTCTGATTTTTGAACAGTTTATAGTTGGAGTCAAATGACTCATCAGAAGAATGAGGAGATTCACATGTAAAGCCAGATAAGTTAGATGGATCAACTGGAGGTCCCTTTGCAGCAACCCATGAGGTTTTGGGGTATTGCTCAGGCTTCCAATATGTTCCATCAGCATTGAGTTTCCTCTCAAAGGCAATACCCTCTTTCCTAGGGTTTCTGTTGAGGATCTGCTTTTTAAGCACATCACAGAGAGTCTGATGCCCTTTGAGGCTTTTGTACATGCCTGTCATGTACAATTCCTTCAGCCCTGCATTGTCAGTGATACTAGAAATGTCCTCAGATGAGGAATTAGTAATAGCAGAGGCAGATGAAGAATTTGTAACAGTTGAAGCATTTGAACATTCAGGTGAAGAATTAGCAGATTCACGTTCAATGCACTTTAAGCATGGAGGAACAAATTCTTCCTGAGAAGCGCTGATTTGTTGAGTTAGTAATGAATCGCGCTCCTTCTGAAGATCTTCATAACACACTCTTAGCTTCTCGTGATCAGTCAAGAGGGTATTATGTTGATCTTGAAGGGCGTCAAACTTGGAATGAATTCTCTGAAGACATTCACCCAATGCTTTTAACTGATCCATTTCTTTACCCAACATATCATCACTCTTGTCTAGCATGTTTTGCATTTGTTCCAAAGCCGTTTGTTGTTTAGTGGCAATGCAAACAAGTTTGGTATAACAAGATTCAATATCATCATCAGATTCATCATTATCAGATTCATCATTATCAGATTCATCATCACAAAACTCGGATGAGGATCATTCGGTTACCTCAGCACCGTTTGCCATGAGACATGATGCGGAAGATGATGATTCTGGCTCGAAAGTCATCGTTTTGAGAGATTCCTTGAAGTCCTCAAACCAGGGATCATGACGGGTTCGATGACCTTCATAGACATCAGAGATTCGGTCCCAGATAAGCTTCGCATTGCCAAGATGCATAATGCGCCTGAATTCATCTCTGGATAGGCAGGAGCAGATGACATCCTTCGCCACGATGTCAAGTCGAGTGTACTTGCGAATATCATCAGCGCCCGCCATCTTGCATAGATCAGTAAGACCAATCTCAGTGACGGTCCACAGCTCACTGTTCCTTGCCATGAGGCGCTTCCTCATCATGGCCTTCCACTTGGGATAATCACGACCGTCAAAGATAGGGCATGTCACTTTCTTCATACCTGCGGTCGACATAACTAAAACTCTAGTTGGTTAAACCAAAATCACACAGAACAAGGGAGTACCTTGCTCTGATACCAATTGAAAGTGCGTTATATCGACTAGAGGGGGGGTGAATAGGCGATTTTTATGAATTCTTCACTGAGGAATTTGCCGGTGAGGAAATTCCTTACTGAAGAACTACTAGCAGCGGAATAAGTACTCAGAAGTAAGCGTAACAGAATACAAGCATGGTTATCATGATGAAATGAAGACTAGCACAGAGTACAGAAAGCATAATCACAGGATAACACAAGATGAAGACAACAGACTGAAGAAATTGAACTGAGGAAATTGAGAAAGTCTTCAGTCAAAGTCTTCAAACACAGATATGAACAAACATTCAACACAGTAATGAGGAAATGAAAGAGTTGAGGAAATAGAACCAGTTAGGTTGGTGAAGACAATGATTTGGTAAACCAGTTCCAACTGCTGTCTCAGTTGTACATCTGGTTGGACCGGCTGAGTATTTAAACTCGAGGACACGCAGTCCCGAACACCCAGTCACTGAGCCGCAACTCAGGACACCCAGTCCTCACCGTATTCTCCTTGAACTAAGACCACGCAGGCCTCGTCCAATCACTCGTGGTAAGTCTTCAGCGACTTCCAAACCTTCACAGACTTGGTCACTCGGCGATCCACAATTCCTCTTGGATGCTCTAGACCTTGATGCCTAACCGTCTGGAAGAAGCACAGTCTTCAAAGGTAACAAGCGTCGGATCCATGCAGGATCAATTTCTTCAGTGATGCTCAATCACTTTGGGTTTGTGGGGGTTTGGTTTTGGATTATCCTCACTTGATGATTTTCGCTCAAAGTCCTCGGAGGATGGGTTGCTCTCAAATGACAAGTGTCAATTTCTCTCGGAGCAGCCAACCAACTAGTGGTTGTAGGGGGCGGCTATCTATAGCCTAGGGAGCAGCCCGACATGATAAGACATAAATGCCCTTCAATGATATGACCGTTAGGTGGATAAGATATTTTGGGACAGCCGGCGCGCATCACAGCAACGGTCGGAAATTTGACTCTCAAATTCCTCAGGGCTATCATGTTCCTCACTGTGTAGGCAATTCACACTGGCGAATTCCCAACTCCTCAGTCAGAGCAAAGTCCTCAGTGACCAGAAGAACTGCGTCTCTGTCACTGAAGAAATTGACTGAACTATATGAGATTTCCAATGGCTTCACTCGAAGGGATTAGTAGGTGTAGGATTTTGAGTTGAGCATCACATGGAAATTTTTCCTTAGTATTTCCTCGACCCCCTTTAACAATACGGTGTTTCCTATGACTCAAAAAAGAGAAAATGAAACTACGAAAACAAAAGTCTTCACGCTTCATGTTCCTCAAATGAATACCAAGTCTTCAAGGTCACACCAAATTCTTCACTTTCAAAGTCTTCAGAAAGTCTTCAGAATATCAAAGTCTTCAGTCGAAGAACTTCATTTTTAGGGGTCGACTTTCTCTTTAAATATCAAACTCCTCATAGACTTATAGACGTGTGTACACTCACAAACGCATTAGTCCCTTAACCTATAAGTCTTCAATACACCAAAATCACTAAGGGGCACTAGATGCACTTACACTCAGCCACCTGCCTCCGGAGCCCCAGCCTGTGGCCCGGCCTCAGGAGCACGCCTACTCCTAACGATGGAACCTCAAGAGTGGTGCTGGATCACAGAGCTCAAGAGTTACTTAACGCAAGGGACCTTGCCGGAGAAGGAGGAGGAGGCAGAGTGTGTGGCGCGGCAAGCCACATCATACAACATCATGGATGGAGAACTCTACCGGAAACGACCGAACGACGTGTCCCTGCGCTGCATCACCAGGGAACAGGGGAAGGAACTGCTGGCAGATATACATGGTGGAGATTGTGGGCATCATTCGTCGTCACAGACCCTCGTCGGCAAGGCGTTCCTCAGCGGTTTCTATTGGCCCACTGCGCTCAATGACGCTGTTGAACTCGTGAAGGCTTGCGAGGCTTGCCAATTCCATGCCAAGCGGATCCACCAGCCGGCAGGAGGTCTGCAAACCATCCCCCTCACTTGGCCATTCGCGGTCTGGGGGCTAGACATCTTGGGCCCTTTTCCTCGGGCGCCGGGGGGCTATCGCTACCTCTACGTCGCCGTGGACAAATTCACCAAGTGGGCCGAAGTCGAGGCCGTCCGCACCATCCCCGCTGGTTCTGCAGTCAAGTTCATGAAGGGCATCGTGAGCTGGTTCGGAGTGCCGAACCGCATCATCATCGACAACGGTTCGCAGTTCACCAGTAACCTTTTCAAAACATACTGTGCTAACCTTGGGACGCAGATATGCTATGCTTCGGTGGTGCACCCCCGAAGCAATGGACAGGCCGAGCGGGCCAACGCAGAGGTCCTGAGAGGCCTCAAGACCAGGACATTCAAGAAGAAACTGGAGGCCTACGACAGAGGCTAGGATGACGAGCTTCCGTCCGTGTTGTGGTCCATCCACACAACCGTGACCAAGCTGACTGGAGAGACCCCCTTCTTCCTGGTCTACGGAGCCGAAGCGGTCCTCCCTCACGAGGTCAAGCGTCGATCCGCGCGGGTCCTGGAGTTCGATGAAACGCTACAGGATGCCATGCGGGGGACGGACCTCATGCTGGGGGAGGAGCGTCGTCGAGAAGCTGCACTGCGGGCGGCAAGGTACCAGCAGGCACTCCGGCCATACCACTGCCGCAACATCCGCCCCTGAACTCTCGAGGTAGGAGACCTCATGCTCCGACGGGCCCTCTCCAGGGAGGGACTACATAAGCTCTCTCCCATGTGGGATGGCCCGTTCAAGGTTGTTCATGTTTCCAAGCCCGGCTCCGTGCACTTGGAGACTCAAGAGGGAGTACCTATACAGAATGCGTGGAACATCCAGCACCTCTGGAGGTTTTACCCTAAGAAGGCCCAGAGCCTGTGAAGAAGGCGAATGCCTATGAAGTTCATCTTTTTTTTGGAAAAGGCCCAGAGCCTGTGAAGAAGTCGAATGCCTGTGAAGTTTATCTTTTTTGGAAAAAAGGCCCAGAGCCTGTGAAGAAGGCGAATGCCTGTGAAGTTCATCTTTTTTGGAAAAGGCCCAGAGCCTGTGAAGAAGGCGAATGCCTGTGAAGTTCATCTTTTTTGGAAAAGGCCCAGAGCCTGTGAAGAAGGCGAATGCCTCTGAAGTTCATCTTTTTTTGGAAAAGGCCCAGAGCCTGTGAAGAAGGCGAATGCCTGTGAAGCTCATCTTTGGAAAGGGCCCAGAGCCTATGAAGAAGGCGAACGCCTATGAAGCTGTCGCGTTTCGGAAAGGGCCCGGAGCCTGTGAAGAGGGCCAACGCCCGTGAAGCTTGCTTCCCTGAAGAAAGGCCCGGAGCCTGTGAAGAAGGCCAACGCCTGTGAAGCTCGCCGCCCGTGACACTCTCATGTAATAATGAGTTGGGGCTGTACACGCCCCGGAGTCTCAGGAGTGCCGGCCTCAGGCCATGGGGCTCCCTCCCACGCCCAGTGGCAGCACTTAGCTCCGCGCTGGTGAGAAGACGTTGAAGACTAGACTAGGTGCCGGACGCGGCTTTTTCATTTGCTTTCTGTAGTTGACTAGTTATTCCCATTTGGAGTTTTTATCGAAACTATCACCATCTTTTGGTCCGAGGTTCTTCGACCTTTCTTCGCTCTCTCTCCTCGATTTCTCTTGCGTGGGGGCTCGCGAGGCAGAAGCCCCGGGAGCCCTCGCGAGCGTTAGTACCGCTATTGCTCAGGTTTTCACGGCCCTGGTCCACAGCTGGAGCACCCCTCCTGACCATGCCTCACGGGCAGCGCAACGCGAACACGGGGCCTGGATCGGTCGCCCCCGCGGCCAGGGCCGGAGTTCATTTGCGAATGGGCGTACAACAGAAAGGAACAATATCAGGATAACAAAAGCAGTACAATAATTAACGGCGTTAACCCAAATGCGCCCCACGGGGCCACACATTGTTGTCTTTTTGTGCAGGAGAAACGAGAAGGGATAGGCTGGAAGGGCACATGCCGTTCCTTACTTATAGCCAGCGAAGGCCAACCGTCGACCTCCACGATCACAGGTAATCATGACCCGCTTTGCATGCAGGGACTTGTCGAATCCGTGCGGTTACCAAGGCGTCGTGGGGAAGCGGAGCCGCCCACGTCCAATCAACCGCCACGCGGCGCCGAAGGCTGCAGGCTGTTAGGGCCCGCGACGCTTCGCACTTGCCCTTTCGCCTCTCTGCTCGGCCAAGTTCGGGCACGCCGTGGGCCCGGGGGCTACTGTCGGCGTTCTGGGAACGGGGGTCCCCAGACTTGCCTGCCTGCGGCCTGTGGCGTGGCTCAAAGGGGGCCCCGCACATCCCATCTTCATCAACGCAAGCTCAAGACCCTCGCAAGGGGCTAAGCCTCGCGGGGCAGACGACAAGGAGCTTCCTCAGGCACGGCCTCGTCAGGCTAGCTCATGAGGAGGCGGAGAGTTCAAGGCAGGGTACCTCGCAAGGTGCCCATGACGCAAGCCATGACGACCAAGGGCGCCAGTCGGGCGCCAGCCCGCGCAGTGTCCTCCCTTCCTCTTTGGTGCAAAAGGAGCAAGCACAGGCGAGGGTATCAAGCAAAGGCATCCATTTCGGTGCAACAAGACCAAGACCAGACCAACGGCTGGAAGGGAGTCATCGTGGAGCCCAAGCCGGCGTCATCACCAGAGCCTTTGGCAGGCGAGGACCATCTTTAGTCAGGATAGGTGTACCCGCTGTTCCCCTTCAAAATGGCCAATTGTTGGCGCCCTTCCCGCTCAATATTTGGGAAGAGGCCCAGGGCCTTCGCCTATAAATAGGACTAGCCACCCCCAGGGTAGAGGCAATCTGGATCCTCACCAAGAAACCAGTAGTTAGAGCGACTAAACCCCTCTCATCAGTTCGTCGCACCAGCCAAGAACAGACCCTCGTGAGGCTGTTCTTCCTTGTATGGTTCCTCATCAGCCCAAGAGGCAATCCACCACACCACACACTGGAGTAGGGTATTACACCACAATGGTGGCATGAACCAGTATAAATCGTGTGTCTCTTGTGCTGTTCTGTTTAGTAGTTTAGGTCCCTGCGGTTCGGCGAGGAGCGAGACGGCTAAGGGTTGAATCTCCGCGCGCACCCCAGTGCTCGAACCTCAAGGGTCTGCCGGAACCTGAAATCCGACAAAAACCTAATTCCACCGCCGCAACCTTCTGTATCTACGACTTCCCATCTTGGAGCCTTCGTCGGCGCTCCACCGGAGGGGGGATCAATCATGGAGGGCCTCTACATCATCTCCAAGGCCTCTCCTATGAGTTGTGAGTAGTTTAACACAGACCTTCGGGTCCATAGTTATTAGTTAGATGGCTTCTTATCTCTCTTTGAATCTCAATACAAAGTTCTCCTCGATCTTCTTGGAGATCTATTCGATGTAACTCTTTTTGCGGTGTGTTTGTCAAGATTCGATGAATTGTGGGTTTATGATCAAGTTTATCTATGAGAAATATTTGAATCTCCTCTGAATTCTTTTATGTGTGATTAAGTTATCTTTGCAAGTCTCTTCATATTATCAGTTTGGTTTGGCCTACTAGATTGATCTTTCTTGCAATGGGAGAAGTGCTGAGCTTTGGGTTCAAACTTGCGGTGTCCTTTCCCAGTGATAGCAGGGGCAGCAAGGCATGTATTGTATTGTTGCCATCGAGTATAAAAAGATGGGGTTTATATCATATTGCATGAGTTTATCCCTCTATATCATTTCATCTTTCTTAATGTGTTACTCTGTTCTTCATGAACTTAATACTCTAGATGTAGGCAGGAGTCGGTCGATGTGTGGAGTAATAGTAGTAGATGCAGAATCATTTCGATCTACTTGTCATAGACGTGATGCCTACATACATGATCATGCCTAGATAATCTCATAACTATTCGCTTTTCTATCAATTGCTCGATAGTAATTTGTTCACCCACCGTAATACTTATGCTATCTTGAGAGAAGCCACTAGTGAAACCTATGTCCCCCGTGTCTATCTTTTATCATATAAATTTTCCATCTACTTTTATTTGCATCTTTACTTTTCCAATCTATATCATAAAAATACCAAAAATATTTATCTTATCATATTATCTCTATCAGATCTCACTTTCGCAAGTGGCCGTGAAGGGATTGACAACCCCTTTATTGCGTTGGTTGCGAGGTTCTTGTTTGTTTGTGTATGTGCATGGGACTTTTGAGGAGCCTCCTACTGGATTGATAACTTGGTTCTCAAAAACTGAGGGAAATACTTACGCTACTTTGCTGCATCACCCTTTCCTCTTCAAGGAAACCAACGCAAGCTCAAGAAATAGCAGTGGAATCCTACGAGGACTAGTAGTCCTAGTAGGACTCCTCTCTTGGGCGTGCCCTAGGGTCCAGCCAGCCTCCCCCTTTCTCCTTCTCCTTTGTATACGGGGCAAGGGGGAACCCTAGAACACACAAGTTTCTCTCCCAACCGTGTACGGTGCCCCCCTCCACAGTTACAGACCTCGATCATACCATCGTAGTGCTTAGGCGAAGCCCTGCGTTGGTAACATAATCATCACCGTCGCCACGCCGTCGTGCTGACGGAACTCACCCTCATCCTCAACTGGATCAAGAGCACGAGGGACGTCATCGAGCTAAACATGTGCTGAACGCAGAGGTGCTGTGCGTTCGGTACTTGATCGGTTGGATCGCGAAGAAGTTCGACTACACCAACAATGTTATTTAAGCACTTCCACTTTCAGTCTACGAGGGTACGTGGACACACTCTCCCCTCTGGTTGCTATGCATCGACTACATAAATCTTGAGTGATCATAGGAATTTTTTTTTTTGAAATTACCGCGTTCCCAATAGAAATATATTCTACAAAAGAAAGACCTTACCAGCGCTATCTGCTTCGCCTGATGGATCTCTTCGCGAGCACTCCGGGATTCGACCCGTGCCTCTTTAGCCTCCTGGAGGGCTTTGGCAAGTTCGGACGATTGGGTCGAAGTCTTCTCCTCCAAAGCCTCACATTTGATCATGGCACCTTAAGCTCTTGCTCGACATCGGCCACCCGAGCCTCGTGTTGACGGCGGGCAGCCTGCTCGGTCTTTAGTTTAGCAGCCGCTTTCTTAGTGGCTGCCTTGTTCGCCTTTGCCTCTTTCTAGGCTTGGGCAAGGGTGCCTTTGAGGGTCTCAACCTCGGCCGCACCAACTATGCTCATAATGAAAGCACTACATGGGTTAAATCTCTAAATATAACTATCACTTATGATATACAATTGAAAAACATTGTACGCATACCTTGCGTCTCATCGAACCGCATGTTAATGCGATCGATCTCTTCATTGGACACTTGAAGCTTCCCATTGAGTTCAGAAACTTCAGTGGCCTGGGCGGTCACTGCTAACAAGGAAGCCTGTTGCAATAACAGAGAAGTATGTTAGCTTTCCCAAATTTTGTGTTGATCCTCTACCCGGTTTATTTTCCACCAGACAGAGCCTCAGGGGCTACTCTCTGTATACAGGCATACTCCTACATATATGGAAAGGCGTTTTGAGCATTACGTCACACACCTCAAAGCCGGTCAGTAGGCTAGTAAAAGCTTCGTTCTGTCTGCTCTTGGCGGACTGAACCTTCTCCACCACCACACACATCCGGGTGCAGTACTCTTCCACTATGGAAGCACGTTGCAATGCTTCCGCTAGAGTGTTTGGCGCCTTCGAATTAGTGGAGGTCACCAAGGGAGACGATGCTCCCCCTCCTTTGAAGAGGGATGTTCACCTATTCCCAGAGCTGCATTTGTCTCTGGAATGGTGTATGGCTGGGGCCCAGATTGTTGGGGGTCCCCACCGTCGGTTGTCATAGGGGTCGCCTCCCCTATGTCTTCGGCGGCCGAGGTGTTAACCTCGGACGCTTTCTCGACAGCCTCGCCCGCCCCTCCACGGCCAGGAGAGGTCCTTCGGGACAACACCTCAGTGTCATCCATGGTAATAGGCGAGGGGCTCATGGCAGTGTCTTGCTCTCTACCATATCAGGTGGCATAGAACTCCCCTCCAATAATGAAGGGTTCGGGAGATCGCGGGGAGGGCTGAAAGGCACATGGCATAATAAATTGTAGGAAAACTGAAAGATAAACACCACGTATCTAAATACTTACGATTCGGCCAGGGGCTTCGCCCTGGGAGGCCTTTTAGGGACCAGTTCGGCATCTGAGTCCGAAATGTCCTGGAGGGTCATCTTCTCCCTCTTGGGCACCTCCCCCTTCGGGTCTTCGGAGGCTGCCCTCTTCTTCCTCCCCTTGCGGGGGAGTCACTTTCCACCTCATCCTCCTCTTCCTCTTCTTTGGAGGAGAGGGCTTCGGTCTCTTTGTACATAGCGTCTGAACGATCCTTATGGCGGCGGCCGCCCTTTGCCTCCTTGCCCTTCTTATTCTTGGCCTTCTTCTCCGGTGCCTGATACGACACTGGGACCAGCATTTCTATCAGCTGGGGTGTGGCTGGGTCTTTGAGCAGCGGTGCCGGACACTTGATCTGCTCCACCTTCACCGTCCAGCTCTACACGGAAGATAGACAATATGTTATATCTAAACTTATTTTACCGAATAGGTACTCGGGAAAGTCATGCTTACCGGTGAGGCCGGATTCTCGATGTCTTCGATGTTCTTCGGCCACGTCTTTTGGGCCTTGAAGAGCAGCTTCCATATGCCTTCATGCGTGGTGCCGAAGAAACACTTCAATGTCCGTGGTTCTTCCGGATTGAACTCCCACATGTGAGAGGCCCGGAGTTGGCAGGGAAGAGTGCGGCGGAAAAACATCACCTGAATCATGTCGGTGAGGCTGGTGTTTTTGCCTATCATGTTGGTGATGCGCATTTTGCCGCATCTGCACCTTCGCCGCGGACCCCCAGTCAAGGCCCTTAGCGATCCAGGAGGTGAGCCTCGTGGGTGGTCCAGATCTAAAGTCAGGCGCGGCTGCCCAGTTGGCATTGCGGGGTTTGGTGATGTAGAACCACTCCTGCTGCCACACCTTGACCATCTCCACGAATGCACATTTGGGCCAGACGGCATTGGGAAGCTTGCTCACCATGGCCCCGCCGCAATCTGTGTGTTGTTTGTCGACCACCTTTGGCTTTAGATTGAAAACCTTGAGCCATAGGCTGAAGTGTGGGGGAATGCGGAGTAGAGTCTCACACACGACGATGAACGCCGATATGTGGAGGAAGGATGTCGTGGGAAACGAACACCTATGGGGCAGGGCCCCTTCTCGATCCGGCAGGGAGCGGAGGGCGAACGAAGAGCAGATCGAGGCGAAGCACGCGAGGGATTTTACCCAGCTTCGGAGCTCTCCGGAGAGATAAAACTCCTACTGCTGCTTTGTGGTGGTATTATGTTCTTGCTCGAGAGTGTGAGCCTTCTGTCCTTTCGAATGAGTCCAACCCCCCCCCCTTCTATGTTGCGCATGGGCCTCCTTTTATAGGTTAAAGGGGTCACCGACAGGTGGCAACGCAGGCAAGGGTACAAATGTAAAAAGAGTGGTTGGTACAACTGCTATCTACAGTGCACCCTACCTAACTCTAACGGCAGGGGACAAGGGCATTTAATGCCCGTCGGATCGCCCAAATAGTGCAGAAAACGACCGTTAGGGGCGCCACCGTTCGCCACGATGGCCTTCTCGTCATCTCCACTCGCCACCTCGCACCGCTTGGCTGCACGGCCACCCGCCACGTGCGACAGGAATGATCCTGCGGCGACACGTCGTTGGATGCGCTGGAACACGGGCGCAGAGCGATGGCTTTGCCGCGGCAAGTGCCCTGCCGCGGTCGTTGTCTTGTCGCGCCCGGAAGCTTGTCGCTCGTCGGGTCTTGTCGGGATGTGCGGCGCGTCGCGGCAAGTTTCTTGAAATGCCTTGGTTGGCCTTCCCGGCAAGCTCCTCTTGCCGGGGCCTTGTTCTTCCCGGCAAGCTCCTCTTGTCGGGGCCTTGTCTTCTTAGTTAAAACATTTTGTTCTTGAATGGCATAAATAGGAGCTACGGAGGATCTTGGCGGGCACCCGGCAAGCCTTGCCGCTGGGCGCTACGACTGCCCGTGCACAAGTTTGGGATCCTAAGGTACCCCTACTTTAGTACACCAACAGGAGCCCCCGGGCCTGGGCCACACACGGTGCCGAGCGCTGTTGGCCCAGGCCCAAAACAGGGCACGGGCACACGCGACCTGAGTCCACACCAAATCTAACTCCGTATCCACCGCGCCCTCTCGTAACGGCACGCGTCAAACACAGCGTCGTGGGAGAGATCGTGGGTGATTCTTTAATCAAAAAAGGCGTAACGTTCGCCTCTCCTCTTTATAAGCAGGGAAAACAGGGGCCGTTCCCCCACCTTCGCCACTTGCGGTTCCTTCCTCAGAAAGCTCCGCCGCTCCCCTCCGCTTCCCAAGCCGAAAGAGAGCAGCGCTCCGCTCCCGTCGCCGCCGTCGCCGCCAATGCCCTCGCTCTCCCCCACCGCCTCCGCCATGGCTCGGAAGACCGGGAAGGGCGCGAAGTCGGCCGAGGTGCTGCGGCTTGAGGCGCTGCGCAAGGAGCGAGCACTTTTCCCCCCCGAGCTCACCCCGAAGGCGCTGCGGGAGTGGTTCTATCTTTTCTGGTCGAAGGAGACGCGGGCGCATCCGCGCATGCAGGTACTCTCCGCCGAAGCTTCTACTTCGAAGCGGTGTCCAAAAGGATACTACTTCTTCCCCTTGTTCTTCTATTGCGGGCTCTGCCCGCCCTTTTCCGATTTCTTCTGCGACATTATGAACACGTACGGGCTCCATCTCTTCGACTTCACCCCCAACGCCGTTCAGACCATGGCGGTTTTCGCGCACCTTTGCGAGAATTTCGTCGGAATCCACCCAAATGTAGCCCTTTTCCGCCACTACTTCATGCCCCGGGTCGAGAAAGGAGAGCCCTTGTCTGGCGGGATCGCCTGGATCTCGAGAACCGGCAAGAAGGAGGCCTATCTGGAGGGGGAACTCCGTAGCAAATGGGATGAGTGGAGGGCGGAGTGGTGTTGGATTGTTGACGCGGATCCGCATCCATTCACCAGCCTGCGTCAAGCCTGAGTAGTGCGCGGCGGTGATTGCAGTGCCCTGGCGGCGGACGATGCTAGACTGAAGATCGCCACCACCCGGATTCTGCGGCTCAGGCTTGCCGGGCTCACTGTAGGGGCTGTTGGCGCGGACTTCCTTCACCGCCGCATCGCCCCTCTGCAAGAGAGGGGGAGGCCCGCCTGGCTGTTCGGGGGCCCGGCAGATATCATGAGGCTGCGCCCAGGCCTCAATTCTAACTTCACTGTCTTGGAGTTGGATGGGATGCTCAAAGAGCTGTTCAAGCACAACCCCAACCACCCCGAGTGGTTCAGGCTGGCGCAGGGCGTCGTCCCCTTGTGCAACAACTCCCAGCTCGATCGCATCCGCGCAATGATGCCGGAGTGCGACTCGCATGGGATTATCCCGACTTGGCAGGAGCCCTCCGACGAGGTCGTGCAACAATTCTTCGACGGCCTGGTGGAGGTAGCGGTCCGTGCCGACGAGCAGAAGCTTCTCACCCGCGACACCGCTGATGATGAGCTACGGTACATTGCCACCAGGGCGGAGGAGGCGGCGGCAGCCGCCGCCGTGGGCGAGTTTGGTTTTACGTTGGAGGAGGCAGAGGCGGCCGAGGCGGCAAGCCTTGCCGACCGAGAGGACCTTGTCGGGGATGTCGTTGGCGAAGGAGAGCCCGAAGCGGAAGCGAGCGAGCCTGCCGAGGGCGCAAGCGGCCAGCCGTCTTCGAGCAGCTTGCCACAGGCAGAGCCCCCAGCGCAGCCCCCAGCTCAACCAAGAAGGCGCCTCCGTAGGACTGGAGACACAGCAGGGCAGCAGGCAGGCCAACAGCCGCAGCGCTGCGGGACACGCTCCACCGCGGCAAGCACCGTTGCCGCGGGAGCATCTCAAGCCGTGCCGGCAACTGGGGCGGGGTCTTCTCGGGGTGCCACTTCCGATCCTGCTGCAGCTCCCGCCAAGCGTCCAAGGGAGCCTACTCCTCCGCCTTGTCGTGAAGAAAGGGTACCGGACTTCGACCTTTCCACGCTCAGCTCCGACGAGGAGGAAGAAGAGGAGGAGGAGTAAGACTTTCTCCTTGTTGTACTTATATTTCTTCGATTCTTGCTGTTTCTTGTTTTGTATCTGATCTGCTTCCCTCTGAACCTCGTTCCATTTCAGGACTCTGGCCGAGAGAGCGGCGGAGAGGGCCAAGGTCCCCGTGGTTGTCATCGAGGACGATCCTGCTGTGACAGTAGAGGACGCGTCCGAGACCACCTTGTCGGACCCGGCAACCTCTCCTCGAAGCAGCCCCCGGCGCAGCCCCCAGCGTAAGTATCTGTTCACTTCCTGTTGTGGGGCGCGCATGGGTGCTCTTCCCTTGCTGATATCTTGATTGTTGATTTGCTTGTGTAGGAGCAGAACGGGCCCATCAGGAACAACCAGAAGCCGCTCCTGAGGTGCTATCTGCTTCGACTACGCCGCCAAGGGGCGATTCCCCGACAAGGGAGCGCTCTCCGGCAAGGGAGAGGTCCCCAGCAAGGGTTAGTTCTCCGGCAAGGGACGGGACCAGCGAACCTTCGGTGGTGGAGCCCATGACCACAGACAGCACAGGTAACCCTCCTTGTCGAAATTTTTCCCTTGGGTTCTTCTTCTTCTGATCTTCTTTTTGGATATTTGCTTGACTTTTCCTTCCTCTTCCTATCTTCAGATCCCCCTTCCGTAGATCCGATGGAGACTAAGGCCACCGGCGAGGAGGATACACGCGGCAGCACTGATGACGCCGCCGCCACCGAGGGAGAGGCCGGCGCTGACGATCCCGCCGGCGAAGAGGCCGCCAAGGCTGCTGGCGCAGGAGCTGGCGTGGGGTCCGGCGATTGCACTGACGACCCCGAGGGCGCAGGAGCGCAAGGCGCTACACCAACCGCCGACCCCTCCGCCGCTGATGCAGCACCGGGCTTCGAAGAGCCCCAGCCCGGCGCCTACTTGAAGGCCGGCGAGGGTGTCTTCATCAAGCTTCCCTGGGCGTCGAGCTCCAGGGCGCCGGTCGAAGGAGAGGCATTTGACGGGGAAGTGCTCGCCTCTGCTGGGCTGACAGTGGTTGACGCGCCAAGCAGCAGCAGCGGCGAGTCTGAAGAGGAGCAGCTGCTCCAGAAGTTGGTGTCTCTCTACCGCACCCGACAAGCGAAGCTGGAGTCCCGGGAAGCGCTTGTCGCGCAGGCGGGAGTTGACATAGAGAAGCATGCGGAGGAGCTCCAGAGCTGCAACCAAGAGGCCCTCCGGTCCATTGCGGAGGAGAGGGCGTAGCTTGTCGAGGCGCGGAAGGCCTTCCTCCTCGAGAAGGCAGAAGCTGAGGAGCAACAGAGGCTTGCCGCTGAAGAGCTGTCCACCCGGGAAGGTGAACTGACGCAGCGGAAAGTCAATCTGGACAGCTACGAGGAGGAGCTCGCCGCACGTGAGCAATCACTTGGTGGGGCACTCAAGGAAGCGAAGGACGCTGCCGCAGCTGCCGAGGCCACCAAGAAGGAATTGGAGGTGAAGATGACGCAGCTGGAGGCTGATCTGAAAGGGAAGGATGAGGAGCTTGCCGCGCTCCAGCGCGAACGCAAGAAGGATGCCCTCGCTCATGGTGATCTGCAAGTTCAACTTGCCGATAAGGTCAAGGAACTGAACGCCGCCAAGGACTCAAATGCTGATCTGGAGCTGAAGCTGGTCACGCTGACTGAGACGCTGGACGGCGCCAAGAAGCGAGAGGATGACTTGAAGAAAGAGATCAAGGCCAATGAGGAGCTGCTAACGAGGGCCGCCGAGACTCAAAACACCTTCAGGGCTACGGTGGAGCTCTGGACGGAAGGCCTCGTCAACATTGCTGCAGTCATCGACGAGGAGCTGGCGCAACTGGACTTGGCGGGCTTCGGGTACTCCTCCGACGAGAACCTCCAGCCCAGCGCCAAGCTTACTCTGTTCTTCAAGGGCGTGGTGACGGCTCCCCAGCAGCTCCGGGAAAGATCCCAAAGCAGCTGGCTGATGAGTCACGCGCAATCTGCGCCAGAGTGCTGGAGAAGGTGTTGGTGAAGGTGCTCTTCCGCAACCCGGGCCTCAACCTCACCAACGTCCTTAAGAAGCTGCCGGCGGGTGCCGATCTTGAAGAGCTCAAGGCCCTTGTCGCACCCATTGTGGATAAGGTGAATGAAGTCAGGAGGGTTGATGGCGACCGTGTAGATTAGGCCGCGTGTTTTCTCCTTTTTTTTGCCGCTGCTAGACATGTTACGGGAACAACTTATTAGAGCGCGGCAAGTTATTATTGTAATATAACTTTATTCTGGGTAGTACTTGCTATGTTATTTCCTTTACTTGATTCCCTCCCTTGTATGTTTTTACCCTACACTTTTTAGGGAACTTGCCGGCGCAGGCACCCTTTGCCGCGAGCGCTGAGTGCGGAACATCAGCAGCCTGCTGGCGGTGTCGCCTCCGGCAAGAAACCTTGTCGGAACTAGTCGCAGCACACATATGTTGTTGAGCGGACTCAAAACAAAGTAAGGGCGCAACTGGCCACGAGTCGGTTCCTCCGTGCACAGGTTTTCCATACAAAGCACGGTCGTTCAAGGAAGATAACTTAAAAAATTTCAAAACTAGTTGTACTCAAACTTTGGCAACTTAGCTTTTTTGTCGTCTGCGTCCCGACAAGGCTATACTTTTCTTGAACGACACCTGGTCCACACCATTATCTCCTCCTTCCCCCCCGGTGAACTTGTGGGCGGAGGAACCTTCTTTTTGAGAAAAAGAAAGAAGAGAAAATAAAGATATGGAGCCTTAAGGCTCATTATTGCTTACCGGGGGCAAGAGCTGTACAAAGTGTCAGATAATACATGGAAAAGAAAGAAAGCATGAAATTTGACAACATTTGCAGAGCATATGATCTTAATTTATGCGCGGGATCTGCGCCCGGCTTTGTACAAAGGGTTACATGCAACAGCGGCAAGGCTTGTACAAAAGGTGGTTGCCGGAATAGCAGGTTCCGGCAACCGCGCCTTATGGGTAAAACTTACGGAGATGCCCTATGTTCCAGGAGTTGCTCACCGGAAAGCCATCTTCGGTCTCAAGGCGGACAACGCCAGGCCTAGTGACTCGTTTCACCCGATAAGGGCCTTCCCACTTCGGCGTCAACTTGTTGGAATTCTTGGTGGATTGAACGCGCCGAAGAACAAGGTCGCCTTCCTCGAGACTTCTGGCCTTGACTTTGTGGCTATGGTAGCGGCACAAAGCTTGCTAGTATCGAGCAGCTCGTATAGCAGCCTGAAGACGATCTTCCTCAAGGAGCAGCGCGTCATCTTGCCGCAGCTGCTCTTGCTCAAGCTCGTCATAAGCGAGCACTCGAGGCGATCCGTATACGAGTTCCGTGGGGAGAACTGCCTCTGCTCCGTAGATGAGAGCAAAAGGTGTCTGGCCAGTGGCTCGATTTGGCGTCGTCCTGATCGACCAAAGAACCACTGGCAGCTCCTCGATCCAGTTCCTTCCGCACTTGTGCAGCCTGTCGAAAGTTCTGGTCTTGAGTCCGCGCAGCACTTCAGCGTTCGCCCTCTCCGCTTGACCGTTGCTTCTCGGGTGAGCAACAGAAGCGAAGCAGATCTTGGCGCCAAGATCTAGGGCGTACTGCATGAAGGTGCGGCTTGTGAATTGTGTGCCATTGTCGGAGATAATCCTGTTAGGGACTCCGAAACGGAAAACAATCGACCTGAAGAACTTGACTGCCGACTGTGCTGTCACCTTCCTGACTGCTTCCACTTCCGGCCACTTTGTGAACTTGTCGATTGCAACGTACAAGTACTCAAAGCCCCCGACAGCTCGGGGAAAGGGGCCGAGGATGTCGAGCCCCCAGACCAAAAATGGCCAGGATAAAGGGATCGTCTGGAGAGCTTGAGCTGGTTGATGTATCTGCTTGGAGTGGAACTGGCACGCTTCACACTTGGTTACTTGTGCAGTTGCATCCTGGAGGGCTGTTGGCCAAAAGAAACCTTGCCGGAATGCCTTGCCGGCAAGTGCTCTTGCGCCAATGTGGGGACCACATATGCCTCCGTGTATCTCCGCCAACAGCTCCTGTCCATCTTCCCGGGGAATGCACTTCAATTTCACTCCGTTGAATCTTCTTCTGTACAGTATGTCATTGACAAACTGGTACATACTTGATTGCCGGGCTACTCTCTCCGCTTCTTCTTGCTCTTCGGGAAGTTCTCCTATTTGAAGGAAACGGACGATCTGCTGCGCCCATGCCGGAGCTTGTGGCTCGATGACAAGGACTAAAGGCGCAAATGCTGCTGCGGGAACATCTGCTTCCACGGCAAGAACCTGCGGTTCAGCCGGAGCGTGATGTTCCCCGGCAAGGTTGCCGGAGCAAAACTTGTCGGGGGCGTCTGCTTCAACGAAACAAACCCTAGGGCTTGTCGGAGCAGACTGCCCCTCAGCACTCTTTGTGTTGATTTTGGGGACCTTCTTGGCGGCGGCTTCGAGGAGCTCTGCCGGAAAATAGTCACCAGAAATCAACTTCCTCTTCTTGCTCTGTCCAGTTGATGGTGTTACAGATGGTTGAGTCAGCTTGAGCACAAAAATTCATGGTTCCACAGGCAACTTGAGTGCGGCACACTTTGACAGGCCGTCTGCAATGTCGTTCTGAGCTCTCGGAACGTGTTCCATCTGTAGGCTGTCAAAATGCTCTTCCAACTTTCTCACTTCGTGAATGTAAGCTTCCATCAACGGACTCTGATAATCTTTGTTTACTTGGCGGACGACAAGTGTTGAGTCACCCTGACAATGAGCTTCTTGATCCCAAGGTCTGCAGCGATCCTGAGTCCGGCAAGCAAGCCTTCATCTTCTGCAGTATTGTTTGTTGCTTGCTCCTTGGGAAAGTGCATCTGGACCACGTACTTGAGGTGCTCTCCGGTGGGTGCGACAAGTAATACGCCCGCACCGGCGCCTTGCAGCAAGAAGGCACCATCAAAGTACATGACCCATTCTTTGCTTGTCTCCTTGACGGGGATGCTTGTCTCCGGAATTTCTTCATCAGGTGTTGGCGTCCATTCTGCTTTAAATTCTGCCAATGCTCGTCTCTGAATAGTTGAAGTACTCTCAAACTTGAGGCCAAAGCTTGACAATTCCAGTGCCCACTTGACGATCCTGCCTGTTGCTTCCGGATTCTGCAATATCCTCTTCAACGGAAAGCGAGTGACAACTGTGATCTCATGTGCTTGAAAGTAATGGCGCAGCTTCCTTGAGGCCATGAGAAGGCCGAAAAGCAACTTCTGCACACCAGAGTATCTTGACCTAGCCCCCTGCAGAAGGGAACTGACAAAATAAACTAGGCGCTGCACCATCTTCTTTTGTTTCTCTTCCTCTGGCTGCACAGATCTATCCTTGTCGGGACCAGAGCTTGTCGGGGAAGCCCCCTGCTTGTCGCTGGATTCGCTTGCCGTGGTCGCTGGCTCATCGTCCGCCTCCCTTTCCGCTACTAACGCATTACTAACCACTTGATTGGTTGCCGCTAGATACAACAGCAACTTCTCTTGTGGCTTAGGTGCGACAAGTATTGGAGTGGAGGACAGGTATCTCTTCAAGTCCTGCAGCGCAGCCTCCGCTTCCGGAGTCCATCTCATTGGACCTGCCTTTTTCAAAATTTTGAAAAATGGCAGGGCACGCTCAGCAGACTTAGAGATGAACCTGCTAAGAGCAGCAACGTAGCCGGCAAGCCTTCGCACATCCTTGACGCGCTTCGGTGCTTCAATCTGCTTGATGGCCTTGATCTTGTCGGGATTGGCTTCAATCCCCCGCTGAGATACAAAGAACCCGAGAAGCTTGCCGGAGGGGACTCCAAACACACACTTCTCGGGGTTCAACTTGAGATTGATCTTACGCAGATTTGCAAAGGTCTCGTCCAAATCTTGGATCAGAGTTGCCCTGTCCTTGCTCTTGACCACTATGTCATCCATGTAAGCTTCTACATTCCTGTGCAATTGTGGCTCAAAAGCATGACTGACTACTCTTGCGAATGTCAAACCAGCATTCTTCAGTCCGAAAGGCATCCGTACGAAGCAGTACGTGCCACATGGAGTAATGAACGCGGTCTTCTCTTCATCCTCTTCTGCCATGAAGATCTGATGATATCCTGAGTATGCATCAAGAAATGAAAGCAAATCACATCCTGCCGTGGAGCCGACAATCTGGTCAATGCGCGGCAAGGGAAATGGATCCTTGGGACAAGCTTTATTAACATCGGTGAAGTCAATACAAAGCCTCTACTTCCCATTCGCCTTGCGCACGACTACAGGATTGGCTAGCCACGTGGGATGGAGTACTCCTCTGACAAGGCCTGCTGCTTCCAACTTCTTGATCTCTTCTGCAATGAATTCTTGTCGCTCCACTGCTTGTTTCCTGACTCTCTGCTTGACGGGCCGTGCGTGAGGATAGACGGCAAGGTGGTGCTCAATTACTTTCCTGGGAACACCGGGATGTCAGACGGTTGCCATGCAAACACATCGACATTCGCCCGCAGGAAAGCAACAAGCACGCTTTCCTATTTAGGGTCAAGCGTGGCACTGATGGTGAAGGTACCACCAGTGCCGTCCTCCTTGGCGGCCACTTTCTTGGTCTCTGGTGAAGCTGTCTTTGCCTTCTTACACTTGCCGGTGGAGCTCGATGGTGCGTCCTCGATGGTAGTGCAGCACTCCGAAGAGGTGCGCTTGCCGGAGTGGGCATCAGAGCTCTTGCTGGACTTGGTCTTCTTCTTCCCCCCGGGAGCTTTAGCGGCAAGTGGTTTGTGTTCTGCTGCGGCTGCTGCTTCCCGGTAGATCTTGTCGGTACAGATAAGGGCATCTTTCTTGTCACCAGGGACAGAAATGACACTTATCGGACCAGGCATCTTGAGCACATTGTAGGCGTAGTGAGAGGCTGCCATGAACTTGGCGAGCGCTGGACGGCCGAGTATCCCATTGTAGGGCAATGGGAAATCAGCAACGTCAAAGGTGACCTTCTTTGTCCTGAAGTTCATCTCGCTGCCAAATGTCACTGGCAGTGTGATCTTCCCCTTCGGCTTGCTCCTTCCCGGGATGATTCCTTGGAAAGTGCCAGTCTCTTCGAGCTCGATGTCGGGGATCTGGAGCTTCTTGAGCACCGCGGAGGAGATCAGATTCAAGCTGGCCCCGCCGTCAACCAGCATCTTTGTGACCTTGAGGTTGCGGATAGTTGGCGAAACCAACATCGGCAAGCACCCGACCGCAGTTATGCGATCAGGGTGATCCTCAACATCAAAGATGATGGGCGTGCTAGACCACTTCAGAGGCTTGCGCGACTCAACTGACGGTTCTGCTGTATTAACTTCCCGCACCCACTGTTTGAGCTGGCGGTGCGAAGTATGCAGAGAAGCACCGCCGTCGACGCACAAAACCTCTGTTGCTTTCTGAAACTCCTACTCGTCGGCCTCATCCTCATCCATCTCTTCATCTTCGTCTTCATCTTCATCCTTGTCGCGGCCGCGGGGAGGCCTGTCTCCTTGCCGCTACTTGGCCTTGCCGCGGTGCCCTCCCCAGCCGGGACGCTTCTTGCCGGATCCTCCACCACCTTCTTGGGCCTTCTCCTTGTCGCGTCGCTCGTATTCAGCTTTCTGTAGTTCAACAATCTGCTCAACTTTCTTGCATGTCTGGAGATCATGGCCCTTGGTGCGGTGGATCTTGCAGTACTGCTTGCCGGAGCCGTCCTGCTTGTCGGCGGCCACCACGGCCTCGCCGGAGTTACTAGCTTTGGCCTTCTCGGCGCCACCTCCATTGCCGGACTGCTCGACGACTAGCACATCTTTTGCTTTCCTCTTTCTATTGTTCCGCCGCCGGTTTTTCCTTGCCGGGGCGGCATCCTCACTGTCAGACCCTTCTGCTCCTACATTCTCTCCGGGGAGTTTCCTCCCCTCTTCAGCACGTGTACACTTGTCGGCCAGGGCATATAGCTCGCTGACGTCTCTAATCTTGCACATCGCCATCTCCTCCCTCATCCTGCGGTTTCGCACATTCTGATGGAACGCGCTGATGACCGTGGCAGGGTGGACGTCTAGGATGTTGCGTTGCACTTGGCTGAATCTCTGTATGTACTTGCGCATGGGTTCTCCTTCCTTCTGGGCGAGCAGATGAAGATCGCTTTCCTGGCCATGGGGCTTGTGGCCGCCTGTGAAGGCGCCGACAAACTGATGGCACAGATCCGCCCATGAGGAGATGGAGTCGTCCGGCAAGTGCATGAGCCACGATCTGACGTTGGGCTTGAGCACCAGCGGGAAGTAGTTGGCGAGGATTTTCTCGTCGCGCCCCCCGGCCGCCTGCACCGCGATGCTGTAGACGCTGACGAACTCCGACGGATGTATCCTGCCATCGTACTTCTCGGGTACATCTGGCTTGAAGTTCTTGGTACTGGGCCACTGGACTTGCCGCAGCTCATGGGTGAACGCAGGGCAACCTGCCGCGTACGGCAAGTCGCCTGGTTCCCCTGGCGCATGCATGTCGACAGTGGGTCCAACGCGCTATTCTGATTGGCTCCGCGCTTCTCTTCGACGTTCGATTCGAGTGCGAGCGTCCTCTTGATGTCGTTCTTGAAGAACTTGGCGCTGATCACGACGAACTCGTGGATCTAACGACACCGTGGAGTCGTTGTCGAGGTTGACCCGACGAGTCGGCGATCTTGGCCTTCGGGGCGGGGAGTGCACGGTGGTGGCACCCCCACCGGTCTTGTCGCCACTGGCTTGCGCTTGGGCGTCTTGCCGCGGCTTCGACGTGCTTGGTTGCCGGGGAGTGTCGCCGTTGGCGAAGCTGATGAGGCTCTGAATGGTGATCCTCCAGTCGTCGATCTTGTCCGGCGCTGGAGGGTAGTCTAGGAGCAGTTGGGCTCGAGCCAACGCTTCTTCTGGGGTTTTCGGCGGCGGGGGCGAACGACGCGAGGAGCGGGATATGCTCAAACTTCTAACAGTGTTAGAAGGAGCAATATCTCGTCCAGGCGACCGTGCCGCGCTCGTGCCAACATGTTGGCGTGCATGTTGTCCTGGAGCGTCCCGTGATCCACCGGCTTGGCCTTGTTCTAACGCAAGCACGGTGCTAGGAGCACCATGGCGTTGTCGATCCCGCGCCTCCTGAGAGGGGCGCGGTGCATGTACGGACGCCGAAGTTTGCGGGGCCTTGTCCTTGGATCTGGTGACAATGGGAGCTCCCCCATCGGCGCCTGTTCTTTCGCCGGTGTCTACCCCACCGCCCGTTTGCTCCGGTGGCGGTGGAATCGACGCGGATGGAGCGGCCACCTCCGAAGCCTTCCTCTTTGGTGGCATGTCGATGAAGATGTTGATGTAGCACGCGCGAACTCCGGATCAGGTTCGCACAACCTCGACGCCACCCTACCTGGCGCGCCAAAGATGTCGTGGGAAACGAACACCTATGGGGCAGGGCCCCTTCTCGGTCCGGCAGGGAGCGGAGGGCGCACGAAGAGCAGATCGAGGCGAAGCACGCGAGGGATTTTACCCAGCTTCGGAGCTCTCCGGAGAGATAAAACTCCTACTACTGCTTTGTGGTGGTATTATGTTCTTGCTCGAGAGCGTGAGCCTTCTGTCCTTTCGAATGAGTCCAACCCCCCTTCTACGTTGCGCATGGGCCTTCTTTTATAGGTTAAAGGGGTCACCGACAGGTGGCAATGCAGGCAAGGGTACAAATGTAAAAAGAGTGGTTGGTACAACTGCTATCTACAGTGCACCCTACCTAACTCTGACGGCAGGGGACAAGGGCATTTAATGCCCGTCGGGTCGCCCAAACAGTGCAGAAAACGACCGTTAGGGGCGCCACTGTTCGCCACGATGGCATTCTCGTCATCTCCACTCGCCACCTCGCACCACTTGGCTGCACGGCCACCCGCCACGTGCGCCAGGAACGATCCTGCGGCGACACGTCGTCGGATGCGCTGGAACGCGGGCGCAGAGCGATGGCTTCGCCGCGGCAAGTGCCCTGCCGCGGTCGTTGTCTTGTCGCGCCCGGAAGCTTGTCGCTCGCCGGGTCTTGTCGGGACGTGCGGCGCGTCGCGGCAAGTTTCTTGAAATGCCTGGTTGGCCTTCCCGGCAAGCTCCTCTTGCCGGGGCCTTGTTCTTCCCGGCATGCTCCTCTTGCCGGGGCCTTGTCTTCTTAGTTAAAACATTTTGTTCTTGAATGGCATAAATAGGAGCTACGGAGGATCTTGGCGGGCACCCGGCAAGCCTTGCCACTGGGCGCTGCGACTGCCCGTGCACAAGTTCGGGATACTAAGGTACCCCTACTTTAGTACACCGACAAAGGGATTCGGGGCCAGATCATGGAAATCTAGCCCGTAATATAACATGAGGCCTCAGCCAAAGGGGTGGAGGGGGAACCCTAGCCCCCAGAGTGGGGATGACCCGATCCTTGGCAGTGAGCCTATGCGTGCTATCCACGGACAAATACCCTGCGCTCCGAAGCTCCTTGATGTCCTTCTCGGTGATGGAGGAGGCCTCCCATTTTCCTTTGGAACCAGATCCAGACATGGCTGGGGAGGTTGGTGGTGGTGAGAAAGATTAAGCTTTCGGGCGTTGGAGCTCAGAGGAAGGGAGGGCAGGAGATGGAAGTAGGCGTAGGGAAAGAGGAGGAATCTTTAATCTCTTATAGGCGGTGAATGCCAAATGCCCCCCACTCAAGCCTTAAAACTCGCCTGTTCCCAAAGAGATCGTGCGAATGGCGCGGTTGGATTACCCAAAATTGTATTGATGTGAATCCCGCAATGGGCGGGCATGATCTCTGTTTAACAAAACGTGCCAATGGAGGTTATGCCTCGAAACGCGAAACAGGGGGCGTGAAAACTGTTCGAAATATTAAGGAGCTAGATGTGACGCTTCGCTGAAAAAGTTGTAAGTAAAGGACACTGTTTTATTTTGACATCCTACCTTCGTGGCTAAGGTTGTGTTAATTATACAGGGCCAGACACAGTTCCTTTGTGCATGTAGTTATCCTAAAGTGTTCAAGAGAAGGAACCCGCCTTCCAATGCCGAAGACAATTCGCGTGCCGAACACATCGTCATCGAAGACTGGTTCAGGGGCTGCTGAGGGAGTCCTGGATTAGAGGGTCCTCGGGTGTTCGGGCTATTTGATATGGGCTGGACTGA
>NC_057804.1:519036947-519115200 GCF_018294505.1 Triticum aestivum | reverse complement strand
CGTGGATGGCAAGATTGGTGTCTGGATAAGTTATTTCCTTCTCTACAAACCGACTCTGTACAACCCTAGATCCCTCTGGTGTGTATGTAAACCAGAGGGTTTAGTCCGTAGAGGCTATCATAATTCTCATAGGCTAGACAGCCAGGGTTTAGCCATTACGATCTCGAGGTAGATCAACTCTTGTAACCCCTATACTCATCAAATACAACAAAGCAGGACGTAGGGTTTTACCTCCATTAAGAGGGCCCAAACCTGGGTAAACATTGTTTTCCACTTGTCCCTTGTTACCATCAATCCTTAGATGCACAGTTCGGGACCCCCTACCCGAGATTTGCCGGTTTTGACACCGACATTGGATACTACAATTTCTTGAATCAAGTGGGAGTTAATCTTCCAGATAAGATAGTGACTGACAGAGTTCTCTAGTCACTATCGCCAAGCTACTAGAACTTCATGATGAACTATAATATGCAAGGGATGACGAAAACGATTCCCGAGCTCTTTGCGATGCTAGAATAGGCAAAGGTAGAAATCAACAAAGAGCATCAAGTGTTGATGGTTAACAAGACCACTAGTTTCAAGAAAAAGGGCAAGGGAAAGAAAGGGAACTTCAAGAAGAATGGCAATCAAGTTGCCACTCCTAGGAAGAAGCCCAAAAACTAGACCCAAGCCTGAAACTGAGTGATTCTACTACAAAGGGAATGGTCACTAGAAGTGGAACTACACCAGATACTTGGCGGATAAGAAGGATGGCAAACTAAACAAAGGTATATTTGATATACATGTTATTGATGTGTATTTTACTAGTGTTCATAGTAACCCCTAGGTATTTGATACCGGCTCAGTTGCTAAGATTATTAAATCAAAACAGGAGTTGCAAAATGAATAGAGACTAGTTAAGGGCGAGGTGATGATGTGTGTGGGAAATGATTCCAAGGTTGATAACATCACCATCGCACACTCTCTCTACCTCCGGGATTAGTGTTGGACCTAAATAAATGTTATTTGGTGTTTGCGTTGAGCTTGGATATGATTGGATCATGCATGTTTATTGCGATATGGTTATTCATTTAAGTCAGAAAATAATTGTTGTTGTGTTTACATGAATAAAACCTTCTATGGTCATACACCCAATGTAAATGGTTTATTGAATCTTGATCGTAGTGTACACATATTCATAATATTGATGCCAAAAGATGCAAAGTTGATAATGAATAGTGCAACATATTTGTGGCACTACCGTTTAGATCATATTGATGTAAATCACATGAAGAAACTCCATGCAGATGGGCTTTTGGAATCACTTGATGTTGAATCATTTGATACTTGCAAACCATGCCTCATGAGCAAGATGACTAAAACTCCGTTCTCCAGAACAATGGAGCGAGCTAATGACTTATTGGAAATAATACACATCGATGTATGCGGTCCGATGAGTGTTGAGGCTCGTGGCGGGTATCGTTATTTTCTGACCTTGATAGATGACTTGAGCAGATATGGGTATATCTACTTGATGAAACACAAGTCTAAAACGTTTGAAAAGTTCAAAGAATTTCAAAGTGAAGTGGAGAATCATCGTAACAAGAAAATAAAGTTTCTACGATCTGATCGTGGAGGTGAATATTTGAGTTACGAGTTTGGCCTTCATTTAAAACAATGTGGAATAGTTTCACAACTCATGCCACCTGGAACACCACAGCATAATGGTCTGTCCGAATGTCGTAACCGTACTTTATTAGATATGGTGCGATCTAAGATGTCTCTTACCTATTTACCACCATCATTTTGGGGTTATGCATTAGAGACAACTGCATTCATGTTAAATAGGGCACTGTCTAAATCCGTTGAGACGACACTGTATGAAATGTGGTTTGGCAAGAAACCTAAGATGTCGTTTCTTAAAGTTTGGGGTTGCGATACTTATGTCAAAAGGCTTCAGCCTGATAAGCTCGAACCCAAATCAGAGAAGTGCATCTTCATAGGATACCCTAAGGAAACAATTGGGTACACCTTCTACCATCGATCCTAAGGCAAGATCTTTGTTGCCGAGAATGGAACCTTTCTAGAGAAGGACTTTCTCTCAAAAGAAGTGAGTGGGAGGAACATAGAACTTGATGAGGTAATTGTACCTTCTCTCGAATTGGAAAGTAGCTCATCAGAGAAATCTGTTCCCATGATGCCTACACCAACTAGAGAGGAAGTTAATGATGATGATCATGAAACTTCAGATCAAGTTACTACTGCACCTCATAGGTCGAATAAAGCATGTTCTGCACCAGAGTGGTACGGTAATACTGTTCTGGAAATCATGTTACTAGACCATGGCGAACCTAAGAACTATGAAGAAGCTATGATGAGCCTAGATTCCAACAGATGGCTTGAGGCCATCAAATCTGAGATAGGATCCATGTATGAGAATAAAGTGTGGACTTTGGTGGACTTGCCTGATGATCGACAAGCCATTGAGAATAAATGGATCTTCAAGAGGAAGAAGGGCGCTGATGGTAGTGTTACTATCTACAAAGCTCGACTTGTCGCAAAAAGGTTTTCGACAAATTCAAGGTATTGACTACGATGAGATTTTCTCACTCATGGCGATGTTTCATAGCGATGTTTAAGTCTGTCCGATTCATGTTAGCAATTGCCGCATTTTATGAAATGTGGCAAATAAACGTCAAAACTGCATTCCTTAATGGATTTCTTAGAAGAAGAGTTGTATATGATGCAACCAGGAGGTTTTGTCGATCCTAAAGGTACTGACAAAGTGTGCAAGCTCTAGTGATCTATCTATGGACTGGTGCAAGCATCTCGGAGTTGGAATATATGCTCTGATGAGATAATCAAAGCATATGGTTTTATACAGACTTATGGTGAAGCCTGTATTTACAAGAAAGTGAATGGGAGCTCTGTAGCATTTCTGATATATATGTGGATGACATATTGTTGATTGGAAATGATATATAATTTCTGGATAGCATGAAAGGATACTTGAATAATAGTTTTTCAATGAAAGACCTCGGTGAAGCTACGTACATATTAGACATTAATATCTATAGAGATAGATCAAGACGCTTGATAAGATTTTCAAATAGTACATACCTTGACAAGATTTTGAAGGAGTTCAAAATGGATGAGTCAAAGAAGGAATTCTAGCCTGTATTGCAAGGTGTGAAGTTGAGTAAGACTCAAAGCCCAACCACGGCAGAAGATAGAGAGAGAATGAAAGTCATTCCCTATGCCTCCGCCATAGGTTCTATAAAGTATGCCATGTTGTGTACCAAACCTACCGTGTACCTTGCCATGAGTTTAGCAACGGGGTACAATTTTGATCTAGGAGTAGATCACTAGACAGCGGTCAAAGTTATCCTTAGTTACCTAAGAGGACTAAGGAAATATTTCCCGGTTATGGAGGTGATAAAGAGTTCGTCATAAAGAGTTACGTTGATGCAAGCTTTAACACCAATCCAGATGACTCTGAGTCTCAATCTAGATACGTATTGAAAGTGGGAGCAATTAGCTAGAGTAGCTCCATACAGAGCATTGTAGACATAGAAATTTGTGAAATACATACGGATCTTAATGTGGTAGACCCGTTGACTATACTTCTCTCACAAGCAAAACATGATCACACCTTAGTACTCTTTGGGTGTTAATCACATAGCGATGTAAACTAGATTATTGACTCTAGTGAATCCTTTGGGTGTTGGTAAAATGGCGATGTGAACTATGGGTGTTAATCACATAAAGATGTGAACTATTGGTGTTAAATCACATGGAGATGTGAACTAGATTATTGACTCTAGTCCAAGTGGGATATTGAAGGAAATATGTCCTGGAGGCAATAATAAAGTTGTTATTTTATATTTCCTTATATCATGATAAATATTTATTATTATTCATGCTAGAATTGTATTCACCGGAAACTTGATACATGTGTGGATACATAGACAAAGCACCGTGTCCCTAGTAAGCCTCTACTAGACTAGCTCGTTAATCAAAGATTGTTAAGTTTCCTAACCATAGACATGTGTTGTCATTTGATGAACATGATCACATCATTAGGGGAATGATGTGATGGACAAGACCCATCCCTTAGCTTAGCATATTGATCGTTCAGTTTTATTCCTATTGCTTTCTTCATGTCATATACATATTCCTTTGACTATGATATTATGCAACTCCTGGATACCGGAGGAATGCCTTGTGTGCTATTAAACGTCACAACATAACTGGATGATTATAAAGATGCTCTGTAGGTATCTCCGAAGGTGTTTGTTGGGTTGGCATAGATCGAGATTAGGATTTGTCACTCTGAGTATCGAAGAGGTATCTCTGGGCCCTCTCGGTAATACACATCATAAGGAAGACTTGCAAGCAAAGTGACTAATGAGTTAGTTCCGGGATGATGTATTACGGAATGAGTAAAGAGACTTGCCGGTAATGAGATTGAACTAGGTATGAAGATACCGATGATCGAATCTCAGGCAAGTAACATACCAATGACAAAGGGAATAACATATGTTGTCTTTACGGTTCGACCGATAAAGATCTTTGTAGAATATATAGGAGCCAATATGAGTGTCCAGGTTCCGCTGTTGGTTATTAACTGTAGAGGTGTCTCGGTCATGTCTACATAGTTCTCGAACCCGTAGGGTCCGCACGCTTAACGTTCGATGATGATTTTGTATTATATGAGTTGTATGATTATGTGACCATATGTTGTCGGAGTCCCGAATGAGATCACGGACATGACGAGGAGTCTCGAAATGGTCGAGAGGTAAAGATTGATATATAGGACGATAGTATTCGGACACCGGAAGTGTTCCGGAGGGTATCGAGTACATATTGGGTCATCGGAAGGGGTTCCGGGCACCCCCGACAAAGATATGGGCCTTATGGGCCAAGAGAGGGACAAACCAGCCCACAAGGGGCTAGTGCGCCCCCATATAGGCTGAAAATAGTAGGAGAAGGAAAGAGGGGAAGGGAAAAAGTAAAGGGGAGTATTCGGCCTCCCCCTTCCTTCCCTCCCCCTCTCTCTTTCCTTTCTCCTCCAGTTAATAAGGAAGGGAGGGCCGAATTGGGAGGAACCCCAAGTAGGATTCGGCGTACTTGGGGCGCCCCCCTTGGCTGCTCCCTCTCCCTCCCACCTATATATATATATATGAGGGGGGAGCCACCTAGAACACACAACAACATCTGTTAGCCGTGTGCGGCGCCTCCCTCCACGGATTACACTCTCGGTCATATTGTCGCGGTGCTTAGGAAAAGCCGTGCGCGTATCACTTCACCATAACCATCACCAAACCGTCGTGCTGACGGAACTCATCTACTTCCTCGACACTGTGCTGGATCAAGAGTTCGAGGGACGTCATCGAGCTGAACGTGTGGAGAACTCGAAGGTGCCGTATGTTCGGTGCTTGATTGGTCAGAACGAGAAGAAGTTCGACTACATCAACAACATTGTCAAACGCTTCCGCTTTTGGGTTTCGAGGGTAGTAGACATACTCTCCCCCTGTCGTTGCTATGCATCTCCTAGATAGATCTTGAGTGAGCGTAGGAATTTTTTTTGAAATTGCAAGTTGCGTTTCCCAACAGCCTTATGGACCAAGAGAGGGAACACACCAGCCCACAAGGGGCTGGTGCACCCCTATACAGGCTGACCCTATGAGAAGGAGAAGGAAAGATGGGAGGGAAAGGAAAATGTGGAGTAGGACTCCCCCTTCCTTCCCTCCCCCTTCCTTCCCCCTTCTTCATACAAGGAAAGAGGGGGCGCAGGAGGGCAGGAGCCCTAGGGCCGGCGGCCAGCCCCTTAGGGCGTGCCCTGGATGCCCTAGGCTGCCTCCTCCCCCCTCCCACCTATATATATATATATATATATATATATATATATATATGGGGAGGGGGAGCCACACAGGGACACAACATTGTCTTAGCCGTGTGTGGCGCCCCCATCCACCGTTTACTCCCTCGGTCATATTTTCGTAGTGCTTAGGCGAAGCCCTACGGAGATCATATCACCATCACCATCACCACGCCGTCGTGTTGCTGGAACTCATCTACTACCTGAAAGGATCGAGATGGACCTAGAGGGGGGTGAATAGGTACAATTAAAAAAATTAATTGTTACTTAGCAATTTTAGGCAATAATGCGGAATATGAAGGTGAGCCTAACAATTGCAAGTAAGATTGCTAAGAGCTAAGCAAGGAAGCAAGTAACACAAGTATGAGAGTAAGCAAGCACAATATAGTATAAGTAAACACTAAGAGACAAGTAACCACAAGTAGGAAGTTAGGGTTAGAAATAACCGCAACCCTGAGAGACGAGGATGTATGCCGATGTTCACTTCCTTGGAGGGAAGCTACGTCACCGTTTAGAGAGGTGGGTGTTACCACAAAGTCACACCAATGCCACAAAGTCTCACCCTATTCTCTCTTTGAGATATTACCACGAAGGCGATTCCCAACCACTAGTGGTAGACCTTTAGGTGGTCTCAAAACACTCACAAACTTTCCGAGGGTAATCACAATGGTCGATTCCTCTCCCAATGACTCCTACCGCCTAGGAGTCTCCAACCTCCAAGAGTAACAAGTTCAAGGGAACCGCTCAAAACTTGCTTAAATCACGAATTCCTTTGGTTGAGAGGAGAGAGAGAGAGAGAGAAAGAGAGAGAGAGAGAGAGACGACCTATCTTTTGATTGGAACACCACTCAAGAATCCGCACAAACACTCTTGGGATCTAGGATTTGGTGGAAGCAAGAGAGAGTGAGAGAGAAAGGTGTTCTTGAAATCTATGCACTGCGTTGGACCACTCCCCCACGGGGTGGGAAGAGGATATTTATAGTCTAAGTGCAAAAGTGGCCGGTGGAGGTCACTTATGCTGCACAGACACCGGACGTCCGACAGGTACCAGATGTCCAGACAGAAAAGTTGGAACGGACATCCAGCAGGCACCAGTCATCCGACACACAGTTAAAAACAGAGATCTAGTGTAGTAGGTGTGAGGGAAGACGCACACAGAGTGGAAGTCCGAGAGTGCCGGTCGTCCGAAAGGAACAAACTTCTGTTTATACAAATTGTGACCTGGATCTCGCGAATATATCGATTCCATCCAATGATGACACTATGACTTCAGTTCGATTGATTCTTAACAAATTAGTATTTTCAATTTGTGAGGGATGCAAGGGAACCGTAGACAGGCAAGTAAAATCCAATCCACGAAATAATTTGATCCATGGACGGCACCCGCATCGAAACAGTGCTTTACCCCTAGATGTCCAGTCAACTACTGCGCCTCAACGCATTTCGGGGAGAACCAGCTAGCTCTGGGTTCGAGTCCCTGGCTCCCAATTGATTGACCTGCAATAATACCTATGGCTTCTCCCAATTCAACTAGATCACTATGAGTAGTTTTTCAAGATAATTCAGATTTGTTGGCGAAAAAGCAAAGAAATAGGTTCGTCATTCCATTACAATATCATGAAGAACAAGCGTCTCTGTGAAGTGGCACCAGATGGTCGGTCACCACCGGACATCCGAAAGCCCGTCGTCCGAAGGGAATGGGAATCCAAGAATATCTCTCCTGTGACATGCCACCGGACATCCCGAGAGCACCGGACATCCGGAGGACTGGGAAGCACCAGACGTCTGGAGACCGCCGGTCGTCTGGACATAAACAGAGGCCAAAAGGCCTACTAAGATAGGAACACTACATAAGAGATTTTATTCTAGATTTTGATCAAGTATTTTGCGAGAACCAGTGATCCCCTCTTAATAGTGCAAGATCCTTATACTCAAATAAAAGTAAAACAGAGAAGGATCTATAGCTTTGCATCTTGTGTCACTTTCCTTTGAGTATCTTGAATATGTAAGTTTTGAACCACACTAATATCTTCCTGAAACAAAACCTGTGAGGCACTTGACAAAATTGATTAGTTCCCTATATGTATGTTGTTAACAACTTATCAAAATAAGATTAAGGGCATGATTGCAGTTTCAATCTCCCCCTTTTTGGTAGTTGATGACGACATACATAAAACTCTCAAAAATAAATAGACTTATGAAGCTCATGAGAGATTTATAACAGAGCTCCCCCTTATTATATGCATGGTGAAACTGAATATGGTCGAGAGCTCACATAGAACATTTCAAAGCACAACATGACAACATACAAATAATGCACCATAGAGCTCATCTCAACATACATAGGTAGCATAAAGTTAAGAACACATATATCACATCATAGTGATTTAACTTAACACATAAAACATAATGGTCCAATGAGCTCAACATAGTGGTTCATCATACATAAATAATAGACAAGTAAGATAAGTCTATGATAAATCTCCTCGCCCTTTGCATCAAGTACCCGAAAGGGGAAGGCACCACAAAAGCCACCACATCCTCAGAGATCATCACTGTCATCATCATCGCTACGGGCACCACTGCCTCCTGCCTCATCAAAGAAATCTGCCCATTCAGGACCATAAGGGAAGCCAAAGTCGGAAAGAGGAGCATCAGGAAGACACTCATCCTCACTCACATCTGTGGCTTTTGGAGGCTCTCAGACGAGCCTTTGGAGCATTCTTAGAAGAGACCATGCGAGTGACCGCATCATGATTTTGAGAACAGTGGAAGGAGAAGGCCTTCATCATGGCTGAATGGGCCTTCTTGAGAAAGTGAGCAATGCGGCCAAAAGACCCCGAGCTAGGGGGAGTAGGGCGAGACTGAGTAGCAGACTGTTGAGTAGTTGAGGATTTCTTGGGAGCCCAATCATCCGCCATATGAGGTGGAATGACCCACCGCGGATGAACATGAGTCCGAGCAATGGTAAAAGGAGCAATACTCTCAATGAAGGCCTAAAGAAAAGGAGCATGAGGAAAGGCCCGCTTGTATTGACAACTATCAAGACGAATCTCATGCCACAGTAAGTGAGGAACATTGATCTTTCCGTTGGGATGTTCATAGAGATGATACATGAGATCAATACAATACCCGTTACAGGAACCTTTGTCACCCATCTTGGGATAGATGGTGTGGATGACACACTGATACATAATGAAAAAGGGAGCTCACCAAATAGATACTTGATTGAGATCTTTCCCTTTTCCAATTTATCAAGCTCAGTAATAGGTTTGAGAAGATAGCCACATGCCTCAATGTTTTTGGGAGCATGATTTGGGTTAGATTTATGAATTTTGAAACCAGTGTCAAGAAACCCAAGAGCTGCAACAAACTGAGCATAAGAGGCGGTTAGCTTGGTGTCATAAGTCATCCAGGTGATGGTCTTGTCAGGACCAAAGAAACACGTGGCATAAAACTGATGAATAGCAGAATGATTGTAATCATGGTGAAAACCAAATGGAGCAGCAAGACCGGAGGACTCAATGAGTTCAATGGCTCCCGGATATTTCACGGGATGAGAATGGATATGCTCTAAGTCAACATAGAGATGAGCAGACAACCCCTTAGGAACAATGACTGTAGTGAAAATGTCTTCTTGAACGTTGGTACGAAAGCGAGAATCCATCGAGTCATGCTCGACAGAGAGCTGGTCAACATCGCGATGAAACTTAGGTAGGCTCAGACTAAGGTGAATTCCTTGATTTCACGACCTAGAGAGGGAGGAGGCTCAAAAGAAATGCGGCGAGCATCACCGGGAGGCTAATTTGGAGGCGGAGGAGGCATGTAGGAGGGCTTCCACATTCGAGGCTTGGGAGAATTTGCCCGAACAGCAACATACTCCGCCCATTTTTTGTATTCCATCTCCTCTTCTTAGTCAGAGCCTTCAGGTGAAGAAGTATCCTCGTTGACAGGCTGTTTCGCAGCCTGCTTACGCGGACGAAGACGCGCTTGCGAGTCATCCGAGCCACCCCGACGAGACGCGTGACCCAAAGAGCCCCAGGTATTTTTGTGAGCGGTGTGCTTGATTTTCGGCATGGCTTGGTCAGCCACACCGAGCTGGATCTAGGTGAGGAAGGATCGGCAGAGGATCTACCCAGTAGTGAAGGACTCCGGCAACGGTGAGGCACTATGACAGCGGGGGACAGAGGAAGAGGATAGGGAAAGGGAGAGAGATTAGGGTAACGGCCCGGTCAAACCCCTTCCCCGTTTTTATATAGGTTGCGGATTTTACCGGACGACCGACAGATGTCAGACGTCCTGGAGCTGATGAATGCGCCATATACGTCAGGTAACGGACGATCGGAGATCCCCAGACGTCCAAGCCCTGGGACGACTGCTGAGGGATGACGAGAAAAACTGCATAGCCACCAGACGTTCGAGAAGTGCCGGTCAACTGGTTGCTATGAGTCACTGGACGTCCGACATATGTCGGAACTCCGGTGTCAAATGACAGTGATGACAGAAGGATATACTGAAATATATATTTATATATGATGAATCTCACATAGTGTTTAGCTAGACACACAAATAGTGTTTTGATTAAGAAAAGTGGCACATAGAGCACAAAGAACATGAACATATGACAAAGAATTGATGACCCACGAGAAACTACATAAGCTGCTCCAATTATTGGGCGGTAGCCTAGGCCACCATGTTTGAGTAACCGTGGTATGGTGCTACAAGAATAAGACCCTTGAGCCCATTTGCCACAACTCCATCATTGAAAGTACCATGATCACACAATGATGTCATAGTGACTTTAAGAGTGTTTAGTTTATTTGTACATCATATAGGGCGAGAGAAATCATGAGTTGAATGTCTCCCCCTAAATACATGCCTACATTAAGACAAGACATTAAGTAAATGCATGCATGGGTATTAGATTTCACATAATGTTATCAAACTCCAAGATACCAAGTTCACGCCTGAGTAGACAAAACCTTGCTTCATCCAATGGTTTGGTGAAAATGTCGGCGAGTTGCATATCCGTACAAACATGAGCAATATCAATGTCACCCTTTTCCACATGATCTCTCGAGAAATGATACCTAATATCAATGTGCTTGGTGCAAATATGATCTTTGGGATTCTCAGCAATACTGATGGCACTTTCATTATCACATAGAAGAGGCACATGTCTATAGGTGATACCGCAATCCTTCAAAGTTTGCCTCATCGATAGTAATTGAGTTGCACAAATGGCGGGCGCAATGTATTCAGCTTCGCTGGTGGAGAGGGCGACACAATTTTGCTTCTTCAAGGACTAACTTACCAAGGAGCGTCCAAGAAATTGACACGCACCGGAGGTGGACTTTCGTCCCACTTTGTCTCCAGCCCAATCCGCATCCGTGTACCCAATGATATCAAACTTGGCATCCGTGGGGTACCATAGACCCAACTTTGGGGTGTGAACAAGGTAACTAAGAATATTCTTAACCATTTTATGATGACTTTCCCTGGGGGAAGCTTGAAATCTAGCGCACATGCATACACTGAACATGATGTCTGGTCTAGATGCACAAAGATAAAGCAATGAACCAACCATAGAGAGGTAAAGAGATGGGTCAGAAGGGATATCGTTTGTGTCTTCAGTGAGTACAATTTTTGTTGGCATGGGTGTCTTACATGGGCTAGCATTTGTCATGTCAAACTTCTCTAGAATATCCTTGAGGTATTTTGTTTGAGACAAGAAAATTCGTTCTTGAAATTGTTGAATTTGAAGTCCGAGAAAGAACTTCAAGTCCGCATTGAGTGACAATTCAAAGTTCTTGGTCATGGAAGTCACAAACTTCTTGCACAAATGAATGTTAGGACAACCAAAAATGATGTCATCTACATAGATTTGGCATAAGATCAAATCACCCTTTTCCCTCGTAGTAAAAAGAGTGGGATCGGTCACCCCTCTAATAAAACCATCATCAAGTAGAAACTTCTTAAGATGATCATACCAAGCACGAGGTGTTTGTTTGAGGCCATACAAAGCCTTGTGAAGTTTATACACATAGTCTTTGTGATCGGGATCAACGAACCAAGGTGGTTGTGATACATATACTTCTTGTAGAGGACCGTTAAGGAAAGCACTCTTTACATCCATTTATGCAATGTAAAACCATGATACCTCTCCGTCATATCTATAGTTTTTGATTGTTTCATGCCAATATTATTCAAGTTTTACATCCTGTTGGCAACTTTCTATATGATTTTTTTGGACTAACTTGCTTATCCAGTGCCCCAGTGCCAGTTCCTACCTGTTGCCTGTTTTTGTATCGCGGAAAATCCATATCAAACAAAGTCCAAACGTGATGAAACTCCACGGAGAATTATTTTGGAATATCTGTGAATTTTAGGAGTTGGAATCAGTGCAAACAGAGGCCCATACATACCATGATACACCAGGGCGCGCCCCAGGCCCCTGGCGCGTGGTGGTGGGTTGTGCTCACCTCGTACGTCGGTTGGAGCTCTACTTCGGGTGCAAGGAAGCTTATATCAGGAAGAAAACTGTGTAAAAAGATCAATGCGATCGGAGTTACGGATCTCCGAGAATATAAGAAACGGTTTTCAGCCAGATCTAGGGAGCGCGAAACAGAAGAGAACAGAGAGGGAGATCCAATCTCGGAGGGGATCATGCCCCTCTGCCACCATGGAGGCCATGGACCAGAGGGGGAACCCTCCTCCCATCTAGGGGGAGGCCAAGGAAGAAGAAGAAGGAGGGGGCTCTCTCTCCCTCTCTCTCCCGGTGGCGCCGGAGTGCTGCCGGGGCTAGGATCGTGACGATGATCTTCATTAACAATCTTGCGACCATCAACACCAACTCTCCCCCCTCTATGCAGCGGTGTAACACCCCTTCTCCCCGCTATAATCTCTACTTAAACATGGAGCTCAACTCCATATATTATTTCCCAATGATCTATGGTTATCCTATGATGTTTGAGTAGATCCGTTTTGTCCTATGGGTTAATTGTGATCTTGGTTGGTATGATTGTATATTTTATTTTGTTGTTGTCCTACGGTGCCGTCCATTCTCGCGCAAACGTGAGGGCTCCCCGCTGCAGGGTGTTGCAATATGTTCATGGTTCGCTTATGGTGGGTTGCGAGAGTGACTGAAGCTTAAACACGAGTAAGTGGGGTATGGCGTATGGGAGTAAAGAGGACTTGAACTTAATGCTATGGTTGGGTTTCACGACCTTAATGATCTTTAGTAGTTGCGGATGCTTGCTAGAGTTCCAACCATAAGTGCATATCATTCAAGTAGAGAAAGTATGTTAGCTCATGCCTCTCCCTCATATAAAATTGCAAGAATGATTACTGGTACTTGTTATCGATTGCCTACGGACAAATGACTTTCTTGTTGACAAAAGCTATCCACTTTTACTACCTTGCATTTTATCCATAGTTTTATTCTTGAAAAGTACTAGTAGTTTTATTATTGCAAATAGTTTCATACTTGTTTCCGGTAAAGCAAACGTCAAGTGTACGTAGAGTTGTATCGGTGGTCGATAGAACTTGAGGGAATATTTGTTCTGCCTTTAGCTCCTCATTGGGTTCAACACTCTTATTTATCAAAGAAAGCTAAAAACGACCCCCTATACTTGTGGGTTATCAAACCATTGAAAGTAGCATAGGCAAGTAAAATGCGAATAGATTCAAGACGGGCAACGGGTGAGGGAGTCCTGTATTAGGGGGTCCTCGGGTGTCCGGGCTATTTGATATGGGCCGGACTGATGGGCCGTTAAGATACATGTAGAAGACTCCCCCCCGTGTCCGGGTAGGACTCCCGTATGCGTGGATGGCAAGATTGGTGTCCGGATGTGTTATTTCCTTCTCTACAAACCGACTCTGTACAACCCTAGATCCCTCCGGTGTGTATATAAACCAGAGGGTTTAGTGCGTAGATGCTATCAGAATTCTCATATGCTAGACAGCTAGGGTTTAGCCATTGCGATCTCGAGGTAGATCAACTCTTGTAATCCCTATACTTATCAAATACAACAAAGCAGGACGTAGGGTTTTACCTCCATTAAGAGGGCCCAAACCTGGGTAAACATTATGTCCCACTTGTCTCTTGTTACCATTAATCCTCAGACGCATAGTTTGGGACCCCCTACCCGAGATCTGCTGGTTTTGACACCGTCATTGGTGCTTTCATTGAGAGTTCCACTGTTTCATCAAAAGAAGGATCGATGGCTCACTTTGTCATCGGCAGCAATGCTGCGTCCGGTGAGAGTTTTCTCCCTGGTCAACTCTTTGTGTTTGGCGGCTTCGCTCTGCATGCCAATTCAACTGGTCACCTCGAGCAGATGGACAGCTACGCCCCTGGTCATCAGATCAGGTTTGGAAGTTTGAACTACATCACTGATATCCGAGGAGATTTGATCTTTGAAGGGTGCTCGGCCTCGGCCGCCGCCCCTCATCTACAAGAGGGAAGCCCGTCGGACCCACCATCAGATTCCACCCAAGGATCAACTCTGCCTGCCCTAGCCTTAGATCCAGAGCGGACAACTCTATCCAAAGACGGGAGGAAAAACCCCGTCGGACTCTCTCCCATTACGGAACCTCCAGCCGGAGACCCAGAGGCAACCATGCCGTCAGCGGGGCCGGAGTCAAACCTGACTCTTCCTATCATCGAGAAGTTGGACTCGTCTCTGGATGTCAACTCCCAACTCCCGAGGTCTGCGTCCCTTGAGCTTGGTCAAGTAATGATTACCGGACCCAGCTCCGCAGGTTCTCAGGAACATGTCCAGCCTTTGCTCCTAAATGAGGCACTGGACTTATTACAATCTCTCGCCATCACGGAAGTGTCACTTCCGAACTACACCCATCCTGAACCGGGTGCTGAGAGCGGGGAATTTGACGCCCCACCCACCACCCACTTAATAACCACTGTCGAGGACCTAACCGACATGCTAGACCATGCCTCCGAAGACATCGATGGTATGGACAACAATGCCAGAGCCGAACCAAGCCAAAACCCGCCTATCATGGGGTGTTGGACGGCCACTTCTATTTACGATGTGTACATGGTGGATACGCCCGATAAGAAGGACGATGATGACACTCAAGATCCGATTGAAGACAAACCCATCGAGGCACCACCAAAACGCCAACGTCAGTGGCACCGCTAAAGATCGTGTTAGGAAAAGGAAAGCAATACCGGCACCGGAGATAATGACACTCCGGACAATGCCGAAGACTCGGACCACCCCGTCGAGCCTGTGCTCGAGCAGGATGAGTGGAAGAGGGACAAGTCAACCCCGACGAACTTGTCGATAATGAGGATTCGGAGGATAGTAAATATCTACCTATCTCCGATGAGGATGTCAGCCTCGGCACTGAAGATTTCATTGTGCCAGAGGAACCCCTCGAACAAGAACGCTTCAAGTGATAGCTCATCACCACTGTGAGGAGCCTGAAAAAGAAACAACAACAACTTCAAGCCGAACAGGATACGCTCGATGACAGATGGACCAAGGTCATGGCAGCCGAAGAATACAACCTCGAGCGCCCAATAAAGAGATACCCAAAGTGCAGGTTGTTACCAGAATTATTTGACGAGGCCCTTGAGCCAATACCGTCAAGATACAATCATGCTGATCAACCGGACCGACCACCACGTGGACGGGACAAAGCGGCTACTTACGCCAAACACCAGCTCATGCCACCTTGCCATACAGGCAAAGAGGTAGAAGCTCCGGGCTACACCTACGACTTATGTCAGGACCTGGACAATAGAGCTGGCCAGACCAGATCAATCTATGGATCAAGGGGACGTGCTCCAACACGAAACGACGACCATCAAGCCTGGCGCGACAAGCATAACCAAGTTCTGACCGAGAACCGAACACGGATGTCATCTGAACTTCGTCGTCATGTTGCCCGATATAGAGGCGCCACACACCCCATGTGCTATACCGATGAGGTAATGCAGCACCCATTTTTGGAAGGGTTTAAACCCGTAAACATCGAGGCATACGATGGAACGACAGATCCCGCTGTATGGATTGAAGATTTTCTTCTCCACATTCACATGCCTCGTGGTGATGATCTCCATGCCATCAAATACCTCCCCCTAAAGTTAAAAGGAACATCACGACATTGGTTGAATAGCGCCCCAGAGAACTCCATTGGTAGTTGGGAGGACTTGGAGGATGCTTTTCGAGAAAACTTCCAAGGCACATATGTCTCGCTACCGGACGCTGATGACCTTAGTCATATAGTCCAGCAACCCGAGAGTCATCCTGCAAGCTCTGGACTCGATTCTTAATTAAAAAGAACCAAATCATCGACTGTCCGGACGCCGAATCCTTAGCAGCCTCTAAGCATAGTGTCCATGACGAATGGCTCGCCCGACACCTCGGTCAGGAAAAGCCAAAAACTATGGCAGCTCTTGTTGCACTTATGACCCGCTTTTGCACGGGCGAAGACAGCTGGTTGGCTCGTAGAAGCAACAGTACCAGCAACCCCGGTACCTCTGAAGCCAGGGATGGCAATGGAAGGCCACGACACCAACAAAAACAAGCATCAGAACAACAACAAAGAAACCGAGGATACAATGTTAAACACCGGATTCATGTCATCCCTGACAAATCCGTTCAGCGGAAGAAGTCGTTCAAAGGAATTAGAGACGGTCCTTCCAATTTGGACAAAATATTAGATAGGCCTCACCAGATTCATGGCACCCCTGACAAGCCTGCCAACCACACCAACAGAAACTGCTAGGTTTTCAAACAGGCCGGTAAATTAAATACCGAACACAAGGGGAATGGAACCCCAAGCAAGGACGACGATGAACCCCGCCCTCCGAACAAAGCGGGGCAGAAGAAGTTTCCCCCGGAGGTGAAAACAGTGAACATGATATATATCAAACATATCCCAAAGAGGGAGCGCAAGCGCACACTGAGGGACGTCTATGTCATAGAGCCTGTCGCCCCAAAATTCAACCCATGGCCGGCTTGTCCGATTACCTTCGATCGCAGGGACCACCCAACTAGTATCTGTCATGGAGGTTCGACAACCCTGGTACTCGATCCCATCATCGATGGATACCCCCTCATTAGAGTCCTTATGGACGGCGGCAAGAGTCTGAACCTGATCTATCAAGACACTGTCCGTAAGATGGGTATTGACCCGTCAAGAATCAAGCCTAGCAACACTACCTTTAAAGGAGTGATACCCGGCGTGGAGGCTCCCTGTACAGGCTCCTTAACATTGGGAGTAGTCTTCGCTTCTCCGAACAACTTCCGAAGTGAAGACTTGCTCTTCGATATTGTCCCTTTCCACAGTGGTTATCACGCGCTGCTTGGACGGACTGCTTCCACCCGCTTTAATGCAGTCCCACATTATGCTTACTTAAAGGACAAAATGCCCGAACCACGCGGTGTCATCATAGTCAATGGAAATATGGAGTGCTCCCTCCGTACTGAGGAGCACACCGCGGCTCTTGCAGCCGAGGTACCGTCCGGCCTCATCAAGCCGAACAACTCATCGGTCATTAAGACCCCTGACACCGGCAAGCGAGTCCGAGCCACACTATAGCACAATAGCTCAGCAGATCCAGAGCTCGCATAGTAGTTCGAGCTCCGCCGATCACCCCATAAGGTTGCGGCATACGTACTGGAAGTGCATAATTATGCACTTAAAATACCTTAGGCAGAGCTGGGGGCATACTACAGAAAAGGTCTATAGTATGGCTTGACCCTATTTGGACCTTAACCTTTTTTCTCTTTTGGTTTTCTATTAAAGGTTCATTCAAAACCTATCTACTCTAAGGTTGTTCGGGGGCTCTTATCTAGGCTCCCCTTTTTATAGGCGACCACCGACTTTTCCTCTCAAAGGATTTTTCACCAAGGAGAAACAGCGCAGATGTGCGACAGGGCACCTCTGGGATCTTCAAGACCACTGTTTTTTAGGCCTGTGTAAAACATTCCCTTGTGTAAACCCTCGGCATGTATCATAGCCTTGATATTCATGGCATTATGTGTAACAGCGCCTCACGACACATTAACAAGGATATAAAGGAAACAGTTGATAACCACTTCCATTTGGTACAAATTTATTTCGTCATCTGTATTCCCCTCCTTACTCCAGATTGCCAGAAGTGTTTTAATGCGCCCTTAACACCAGGGCTGTATTTGGCTCTACACGTTTTCAATAGTCTGAACACCTGTAGGGTACTCTTCGATGTCTCGAATATTGCTCTATATGCATCGGCTCCGAATCATGTCTTTGGTCTATAGTTGGGTTGCCCGGCTCCTGCGTTTACCACCTTACGTTTCGCTAGTTCGGCTAAGGTAGTAAAGGGAGAACTACTGCGATTGTATTACTGGCTTGTCCGGTCAAGTACCTCAATAGTGAAAGCCGGAAACTGACTGTCATGATAAGGCGAGAGCTGGTCAGTGATTCGGCGACTTAGTATTATACTACAAATTGTTAGCGATTTACCCCGTGTTATACGAGGGATTGGTCTTTTGCCCAGCCGCGTTGTAAGGGCACCATAGTCCGGATTGTCGCACACACACCAGGGGCTAGTACTTAGCCCCACAGTCAAACTCCTATGGCTAAGTGAAAGTAATAAAGCCGCATAGTCTGATTGCCTATTTCACCTCGCGAACGCCTCCTTCACGGACCAAGACATTGGATAAAGAGCGGTCACGTGTTACGCTGAACACCCTCGTAGCATCTACCTAGGGGCTGAAGCCGACGACTGGCAACTTTCAAAAATAAACGGGCGCATAGGAGGAAAAATCGCTTGCAAACAAAAGGCGCAAACATAGATATATTACAAGCATGGGTTCATAACATAGTTTTTACAACCCGAACACTACTAATCAAATATCACGTCCTTCGAACACGCCCTCTACTATTCGGGCCTCGGCCAGGACGTCCTCGAAGTATTTCTCCGGCTTGTGGTGGTCCTTGCCTTCAGGAGGGCCTGCGGTTGCCACATCAGTGGCCTTCATCTTTAACCAGTGCATCTTGACATGGGCAAAGGCCATCCAGGCACCTTCTATGCAGGCCGAGCGCTTTACAGCGTCAATCTGGGGCAGCGCATCGCCAAGCCGCTTCACCAAACTGAAGTAACTACTGGGAATTGGTTCAGCTGGCCAAAGCTAGACTATTAGATCCTTCATGGCCAAACCGGCCACCCTATGCAGCTCCATCAGCAGCTTCAGTTGGTCGTTCAGGGGCGTCGGGTGCTCCGGCGCAAGAAATTGCGACCAGAACAGCTTCTCGGTCGAGTTCCCCTCTCGGGCTCAGAAGAACTGTGCAGCATTGGTGACACTCCTCGGAAGATCCGCAAATGTGTCTGGAGAACTCCACACCCGAGTGAGCAAAGGATATCTTGGACCGCCAAATATACCCTGCAAAAGAAAGACCTTACATGCCGCTATCTCCATCGCCTGTCGGATCTCCGCGCGAGCACTCCGGGACTCGACCCGCGCCTCCTTAACCTCCTGGAGAGCTTTGGCGGGTTCTATCGATTGTGTCGAAGTCTTCTCCTTGATATCTTCACATTTAAGGATGGCATCCTTGAGCTCCTATTCGACTTCAGCCACCCGAGCTTCATGTTGGCAGCGGGCGGCCTGCTCGGTCTTCAGTTCCGCAGCCGCTTTGTCAGCGGCTGCCTTGTTTGCCTTCGCCTCTTTCTGGGCTTGGGAAAGGGTGCCTTTGAGGGTCTCGACCCCGGCTGCACCAACTATGCTCATAATCAAAGCATTACATGAGTTAGTCTCTGAATATAACTATCACTTATGATATACAATTAAAGAACACTAGACGCATACCTTGCATCTCATCGAACCACTTGTTAACGTGGTCGATTTCTTCATCGGCCAACTTAAGCTTCCGATTGAGTTCGGAAAATTCTATGGCCTGGGCGGTTGCCGCCAATAGGGAAGCCTTTTAAGATTAATAGAGAAGTAAGTCAGCTTTCCAAAATTTTCTGTGATCCTCTTTCCGGTCTCTTTCACACCGGACAGAGCCTTAGGGGCTACTCTCTGTATATAGGGATATTCCTCTATACATGGAAAAGCGTTTAGAGCATTACGTCGCATACCTCGAAGCATGTCAGTACGCTGGTAAAGGCTTCGTTCAGTCTGCTCTTGGCCGACTGAACCTTCTCCACCACCACACCCATCAAGGTGCGGTGCTCCTCCGTGATGGAAGCACGTCGCAGTGCTTACACTAGAGTGTTTGGCACCTCCGGATTAGTGGAGGCCACCGACGAAGCTGATGCTCCTCCCTCCTTCGAAGAAGGTTGTTCACCTATTCCCGGAGCCGCATTGGTTTCCGGAATGGTGTCTGACTGGGGCTTGGATTGTTGGGGGTCCCCACCGTCGGTTGTCATAGGGGTCGCCTCCCCTATGTTTTCGGCGGCCAAGGTGTTAACCTCGGGCGCTTTCTCCACAGCCTCTCCCGCCCCTCCGCGGCTAGGGGAGGTCCTTAGGGACAACACCTCAGTATCATCCATGGTGATGGGTGAGGAGGCTCATGGCGGCGTCTCGCTCTCTGCCATCTCTGGTGGCAGAGAATTCCCCTCCGATATGAAGGGTTCGGGAGATTGCGGAGAGGGCTGAAAGGCACATGGCATAATAAATTATATAATACAAATAGGAGAACGGAGGATAAACGGTGAGTATCTAAAAACTTGCGATTTGGCTAGGGGCTTTGCCCTAAGAGACCTTTTCGGGACCTGTTCGACGTCTGAGTCTGAACAGTCCTGGAGGATCAACTTCCCCCTCTTGGGCACCTCCCCCTCCGGGTCTTTGGAGGCCACCCTTTTATTCTTCCTCCCCTTAAGAGGGGAGTCTCTTTCCACTTCCTCCTCCTCTTCTTCCTCATCTCCCTCATGGGAAGAGATGGCTTCAGTCTCTCCGGACATAGCAGCCAAAGGACCCTTGTGGCGGGGGCCGCCCTTGGCCTCCTTGACCTTCTTCTTCTTGCCCTTCTTTTCCAGCGCCTAATAGGGCGCCGAAACCAGCATCTTTGTTAGCTGGGGAGTGGCCACGTCTTCAGGCAGCGGTGCTGGACACTTTATCCGCTCCACCTTTGCCGTCCAGCCCTACATGAAAGACAGATGATATATTATATCTAAATTTATTGACCAAATAGGTACTCAGGAAAAGTATTCTTACCGGCGAGGCCGGATTCTCGACGTCCAGACCCATGTCTTCGGTCTTCTTCGGCCACGTTTTCTGGGCCTTGAAGAGCCGCTTCCAAATATCTTTGTGCGTTGTGCCGAAGAAGCGCTTCAGGGTTTGTGGCTCCTCCGGATTGAACTCCCACAGGTGAGAGGCCCGGAGTTGGCAGGGGAGAGTGCGGCGGAAGAGCATCACCTGAATCACGTCTGTGAGACCGGTGTTCTTGCCTATCATGTTGATGATGTGTTTTTGTAGCATCAACACTTCTGTTGTGGACCCCCAATCCAGGCCCTTGGCGGTCCACGAGGTGAGTCTCGTAGGGGGTCCGAATTTGAAGTCGGGTGTGGCATCCCACTTGGCGTCACGGGGTTCGGTGATGTAGAACCACTCTTGCTGCCACACCTTGACAGTCTCCACAAAAGCCCCCTTTGGCGAAGCGGCATTGGGAAGTTTACTTACCATGGCACCACCGCAGTCCGCGTGCTGCCCATCAACCACCTTCGGCTTCATATTAAAGACCTTTAGCCATAAACCGAAGTGTGGGGGGATGTGGAGTAGAGCTTCACATACGATGATGAACGCCGATATGTGAAGGAAGAAATATGGGGCTAGATCATGAAAATCAAGCCCATAATAGAACATGAGGCCCCTGACGAAGGGATGGAGGGGAAACCCTAGCCCTCAAAGGAAATGAGGGATGAATACGACCCTTTCGCCGGGCTCCAGAGTAGGGATGACCTGATCTTTGGTGGGAAGCCTATGCGCGATGTCCGCGGACAAGTAGCCCGTGGCCCAGAGCTCCTTGACGTCCTTCTCGATGACGGAGGAGGCCTCCCACTTGCCCTTACACTACTGCAGGATGCTGCTAATGCGACACTACGATCAGAGACCCTTCGAAGAAACAGTGTGCGTTGCAATAATCACAAACGATGGTGTAAAAAACATCAAAAAAGGTGCAAAACGTTTTTGATGACGGATGCATCAAACACGGTTCAGATTTTAGTTGCAGTGCGATGCACGGCATATGGTTCAGTTCAATGAAATGTTTGCAATGAGGAAGAAGAACGGAAACGGGTAGCCAGATGAAGGCGTGTCCAATATACGGCATATAGTTCAATCGGATTAACTATTTGTGATGAGGAGGAACAACAGAAACGAACAACTAGATAAAGGTGTGTGCGATTGAGGGCATACGCTTCAGAAGGATTAACTATTTGCGATTAGGCAACAAAATAGAAACAGTCAGCTAGATCAAAGGTGTGTGTGACTGATGGCATACACTTCACAGGGATGAACTGTTTGCAATTAGCCACAACAAACAGAAACAGTTAGACAGATCAATGTGTGTGCGCTAGACGGGCACACATTCTAATTAAAAGAAGCGTGCACGATGTAAATAAGGAGCGTGCACGGTTCTTGGAACAAGACATGTGTTGACATTGCCTATTGCGGTGCACCAAACGCCACGTACGCGGCCGAGAAAGTGTGCCCATGTTACGCCGTCCGGGAATAGTGCCACACTTAGAGATTATAGAACCATCAATAAATTATGAGCCTGCATCCTGTCACATTCCAAATTGCAAACCTGTTCACACCAATCAAAACCTAAACAGTTTCCCACTTAGGAGCGTATTAGTACTCAGTTATAAATACTACTACTCCAAGATGACTACACATTCCTCCTCAACTCCTCATGCAGAAAAAACAAACAAGTCATTCATCATCGTTCCCTTGCGTCTGCCATGGCCAGCGTGAGTTCTGGGTCGATAGATTGCAACCAGGGAGAGGCAAGCATGGAAGCGGAAGCACGAGAGATGTCCCGCCTCACCGTGAAAGCAGCTGACATGTCCCACCGCGCGGCCGTAGCAGCATAGAGGTCCCGCTGTTCCACCGAAGCAGCATGGAGGTCCCGCCGCGTCGTCGATGCAGCAGACCGGTGCAGCTGTGCCGTGGAAGCAGCAGAGATGTCCGGCCGTGCCGTGGAAGCAGCAGAGATGTCCTCCCATGCCATGACGTCCTGGGAAAATGTCTCGCGAGCAGGCGAGGACTCTTACAGGCGCATGCATGCAATCGTCCATATGGATCAGATCTCTGGCTGGGTGAGGTTGCAGGACGACATGAAAGCCTCATTTGAATAGGCTACCGGCGTCATCCGGCAACTAAGGAAGAGCAAGGAGAAGCTCCAAGACGAGCACGACCTGCTGAGGACGAAGATCGTCGGAAGTGCAGAGCACGAGGAGGAGACCACTGCCTAGTTAAAGAGGACCAGCATCATCATCGAGAAACTTATGGACGAGAATATTGTGCTGCGCATGAAGCGCAAAAGGCTGGTGGAGGAATCCGTGGATGCTCTCAAGCAGCATATTGAGGACAGGAAAGAGCTCATCACCGCTCGCCGCAGAGACTAGTTCCCGCAGCCTGCAGCAATGCATCAAAAAGTAGAGATCAGCGAGCCAGATCGTTGTCTTCCTTCTTTTGCCCTTGTGTATTTCGGGCGTTGCCGCATGTGATTTTTTTAGTTATGTTCCTAAATATTTAAGACAATTATTATCCACTGTCATCGTCATTATATTCATCATCAAGATCCGTGCAAAACTTTCTTTTCAGATTTTCATTTTTCTCTCTTAGATCTTAGTCTAGTGACACATAGCCACGCCCTGAAATAGGGGCTCGGGCGCCATTAATGGAGACGTTGGGAGGGAGGTGCGTGGCGGATAGAGGTCAAAGGGCTCTCCTCCCGATGAGCACGCGTAGGGGTCTGATCATACGCCTCCCATACTCAAATAGCTACCTTGCACGACACCTCCTAGCCAATAAAAAAGGGACGTGTGGCGACACGTAATTGGTAAGTTGAACGCCCATGATTTCAATAATAGTTGTGTTTCTGATTTGTAACGTGACAGCACTTGTTCCAAAATGGCTTTGTTGACTGTTAATGTGTGCGCCTTCGCAAAAATCGGACAGAAAAATTACCACATCATGTTGGTGCCATGACACCATGCCAAGTTTCATGATTTTCAGGCGTGTTTTTGGATTTACAGGAATTAAAAAAAATGAAGTTTCTCAATCTTTCCGGCCATGCCACGACGCCCAGATGTTTGAACTTCATTGGTGCCATGTCATGACACCATGCCAAGTTTCATGATTTTTAGGCATGTTTTGGATTTACATGAACTAAAAAACCAAATTTCTCTTTCCCATTTCATGCATGGGACCTATAAATTCACCCAAGGACACACATCTGATTATTCAACCAACTTTGGCCACTAGAGCATGTGCTTGTAGTTCAAATTTGAATTCTGCACATTAAATGCCCAGAAATTCAATTAATGTATATAAGAGTCCAAACAAACTCGAAATAATTCCAAAAGTTTAGCATGATACTTCTATTTGGTCTATTTTGCCCATGTAAAAAAATAAGGCGGGAGAAGGCAGTGTCTGTATGTCTTTTCGCACACGGAGGTGGCACACGTTCCCTCTCGGGACCACGAGCCTTCTTGAGAGAAGCTCCGGTTTGCAAGATGCTTATACCAAAGGTTGTTCCAATTCGGCCAAAAACAATACCGCAACATGTTGGTGCCATGTCATGACACCATGCCAAATTTCATGATTTCCAGGTATGTTTTGGATTTACATGAATTAAAGAACCAAGTTTCTCTATTTTTTGACCGAGCCACGAGGCCCAGATGTTTGAATTTCATTCCCATTTCTTGCATGGGACCGAGAAATTCACCCAAGGACACACATGTGATCTTTCAATCAACTTTGGTGCACTAGAGCATGTGCTTGTAGTTCAAATTTGAATTATGCATATTAAATGACTAGAAATTTAATTAATTCATAAGAATGGCCAACTGAACGTGGAATAATTCCAAAATTTAGCCCGATACTTCTATTTGGTCTAATCTGCCTGTGTAAAAAAATTAAGGCGGGAGAAGGCAGTGTACGTATGTCGTTTCGCACACGGAAGTGACACGTTCCTCTCGGAACCATGAGCCTTCTTGAGAGAAGCTCCGGTTTGTAAGAAGCTTATACCAAAGCTTGTCCCAATTCGGCCAAAAAAATTACCGCAACATGTTGGTGCCGTGTCATGACACCATGCCAAGTTTCATGATTTTTAGGCGTGTTTTGGATTTACATCAATTAAAAAACCAAGGTTCTCAATCTTTCCGGCCGAGCCATGACACCCAGATATTTGAATTTCATTCCCATTTATTGTATGGGACCTATAAATTCACCCAAGGACACACATGTGATTTTTCAACCAACTTTGGTGCGTTGGAGCATGTGTTTGTAGTTCAAATTTGAATTGTGCATATTAAATGACCAGAAACTCAACTAATGTATAAGAAAGTCCAAACAAACCCGGAATAATTCCAAATTTTAACGCGACACTCATATAGTTCTATGTTGCCTTTGTAAAAAAATAAGGGGGGGCAGCGTATATCGTTTTGAACACAAAGGTGACACGTCCCCCCTCGGGAACCACGAGTCTTCACGAGAGAAGCTTCGGTTTGCAAAAAGCTTATACCAAAAACTTGTCCAAATGCGGCCAATTTTTTTATCACAGCATGTTGGTGCCATGAAATGACACCATGCCAAGTTTCATGATTTTCAGGCGAGTTTTGAATTTCCAGGAATTTAAAAACCAAGTTTCTCAATGTTCCCGAGTGAGCCACGACGCCCAGATGTTTGAATTTCATTCCCATTTCTTGCATGGGACCTATAAATTCACCCAAAGACACACATGTGATTTTTCAACAAACTTTGGTGCACTGGAGCATGTGCTTGTAGTTCAAATTTTTATTATGCACATTAAATGTCGAGAAACTCAATTAATCCATAAAAATGCCAAACGAACCCGGAATAATTCCAAATTTAAACACGACACTCATGTAGTTGCATGTTCACTGTACATAAATGTTCTAGCAATTCAAACACCATCCTTTCCCTCCGTAACACCATTTTGTTTTTAAAAACATAATGAATAAATCAAGTATACCACAAACATTTTACTAGAAAGAATCATGTGGGATGCGATATAAAATGGGAAAATTTTGTTTTTGCCACTCTAGATTTTGCTAATTTTCCTTATGCCACTCTATATTTTGACATTTCACTTCTGCCACTCTTAGTTTTTGACAATTATCACAATTGCCATTCGCGTGGCAAAAGCAAAATTTTCGGAGTGGCAATTGTGATATTTGACAAAAGTTAAGAGTGGCAAAAATAAATTAAATTATTTTGCTTTTGCCATAGAATGGCAATTGTGATAATTGTCAAAAACTAAGAGTGGCAAAAGTGAAATGTCAATATCTAGTTTGTCATAAGAAAATTTGGCAAAATCTAGAGTGGCAAAAACAAAAAATTCCCATATAAAATATCTTGGTGCACCGTCTTGTCTGGCTTGTGCAAGAAGCTTCGTCGTCTATAGTCCACCGCCCCCGCTTGAACCACACTTACACGCTAGTTTCTCACGGCATCGAGCGAAATTTTTGTGCCACCGCGGAAATATCTATCTCCCCATCCCCTCCCAACCACCAAAAGCCACATTTCCACTGTTCCTCCTTGCTTTCCAAGTTCAAACCTTCACTGCTGCTTACTGGCAGCTCAGCCTCCTCGCCAGCGACCCTTCTTCTTGCGGCGCCGCCTCCTCGTCGGCTACCCTTCTTCTTACAGCACCGCCTTCTCGCCAGCGACCCTTCTTCTTGTAGCACCGCCTCCTGATACGTCTCCAACGTATCTATAATTTTTGATTGCTCCGTGCTACTTTATCTACTATTTTGGACTATATTGGGCTTTATTTCCACTTTTGGGACTAACCTATTAACCGGAGGCCCAGCCCAGAATTGCTGTTTTTTTGCCTATTTTAGTGTTTCGAAGAAACGGAATATCAAACGGAGTCCAAACAGAATGAAACCTTCGGGAACGTGATTTTCTCACCGAACATGATCCAGGAGACTTGGACCCTGCTCCAAGGAATAAAAGAGGCGGTCACGAGGGTGGGGGCGCCCACCTGCCTCGTGGCCCCCCTGTTGCTCCACCGACGTACTCCTTTCTCCTATATATACCTACGTACCCCCAAACGATCAGAACAGGAGCCAAAAACCTAATTCCACCGCCGCAACCTTCTGTATCCACGAGATCCCATCTTGGAGCCTGTTCTGGAGGTCCGTTGGAGGGGGCATCCACCACGGAGGGCTTCTACATCAACACCATAGCCCCTCCGATGAAGTGTGAGTAGTTTACTTCAGACCTTCGGGTCCATAGCTAGTAGCTAGATGGCTTCTTCTCTCTTTTTGGATCTCAATACAATGTTCTCCCCCTCTCTCGTGGAGATATATTCGATGTAGTCTTCTTTTTGCGGTGTGTTTGTTGAGGCCGATGAATTGTGGGTTTATGATCCAGCTTATCTATGAATAATATTTGAATCTTCTCTGAATTCTTTTATGTGTGATTGAGTTATCTTTGCAAGTCTCTTCGAATTATCTGTTTGGTTTGGCCAACTAGATTGGTAGTTCTTGCAATGGGAGAAGTGTTTAGCTTTGGGTTCAATCTTGCGGTGTCCTTTCCCAGTGACAGAAGGGGCAGCAAGGCACGTATTGTATTGTTGCCATCGAGGATAACAAGATGGGGTTTTTATCATATTGCATGAATTTATTCCTCTACATCATGTCATCTTGCTTAAGGTGTTACTCTGTTTTTAACTTAATACTCTAGATGCATGCTGGATAGCGGTCGATGAGTGGAGTAATAGTAGTAGATGCAGAATCGTTTCGATCTACTTGTCTTGGACGTGATGCCTATATACATGATCATACCTAGATATACTCATAATTATGCTCAATTCTGTCAATTGCTCAACAGTAATTTGTTCACCCACCGTAGAATACTTATGCTCTTGAGAGAAACCACTAGTGAAACCTATGGCCCCCGGGTCTATTCTCATCATATCAATCTCCATTACTTTATTACTTGCTTTGTTTTTACTTTGCCTTTTACTTTTCACTTTGCATCTTTAAACCAAAAATACCAAAAATATTATTTATCATCTCTATCAGATCTCACTCCCCTAAGTGACCGTGAAGGGATTGACAACCCTAATCGCGTTGGTTGCGAGGAGCTATTGTTTTGTGTAGGTACAAGGGACTTGTGCGTGGTCTCCTACTAGATTGATACCTTGGTTCTCAAAAACTGAGGGAAATACTTACACTACTTTGCTGCATCATCCTCTCCTCTTCGGGGAAATCCAACGCAGTGCTCAAGAGGTAGCAAGAAGAATTTCTGGCGCCATTGCCGGGGAGGCTCACGCAAGAGCAAGTCAACCATACCAAGTACCCATCACAATCCCTATCTCCCGCATTACGTTATTTGCCATTTGCCTCTCGTTTTCCTCTCCCCCACTTCACCCTTGCCGTTTTATTCGTTCTCTCTTTTCCAATCTCCTCCTCTTTTTCCCGTTTGCCTTTTTCCTCGTCCGTTTGTTTGCTTGTGTGTTGGATTACTTGTTGCCATGGCGCAAGATAATACCAAATTGTGTGACTTCTCAAATACCAGTAATAATGATTTCCTTAGTACTCCAATTGCTCCTCTTAATAATGATGAGTCTTGTGAAATCAACATAGCTTTGCTGAATCTTGTTATGAAAGATCAATTCGCCGGCCTTCCTAGTGAAGATACCGCTACTCATCTAAACAATTTTGTTGATTTGTGCGATATGCAAAAGAAGAAAGATACGGATAACAATATTGTCAAATTGAAGTTATTTCCGTTTTCACTTAGAGATCGTGCTAAAGTTTGGTTTTCATCTTTGCCTAAAAATAGTATTGATTCTTGGAACAAGTGCAAAGATGCTTTTATCTCTAAGTATTTTCCTCCCGCTAAGATGATCACTCTTAGGAACGATATTATGAATTTTAAACAACTTGATCATGAGCATGTTGCCCAATCTTGGGAAAGAATGAAATTGATGATTCGCAATTGCCCTACTCATGGTTTGAATTTATGGATGATCATACAAAATTTTCATGCCGGATTGAAGTTTGCTTCTAGAAATCTTTTAGATTCGGCCACGGGAGGCACGTTTATGGAAATTACGTTAGGAGATGCTACAAAATTGCTTGATAATATTATGGCTAATTATTCTCAATGGCACACCGAAAGATCTTCTAGTAAAAAAGTGCATGCTATAGAAGAAATCAATGTTTTGAGTGAAAAGATGGATGAACTTATGAAGATGTTTGCTACTAAAAATACTTCTCTTGATCCCAATGATATGCCCTTGTCTACTTTGATTGAGAATAATAATGAATCTATGGGTGTGAATTTTGTTGGTAGGAATAGTTTTGGAAACAACGCGTATAGAGGGAATTTTAATCCTAGGCCTTATCCTAGTAATCCTTCTAATAATTATGGAAATTCCTACAACAACTCTTATGGAAATTTTAATAAGATGCCCTCTGAATTTGAGAGTAGTGTTAAAGAGTTTATGAATTCACAAAAGAATTTTAATGCTTTGCTTGAAGAGAAATTGCTTAAAGTTGATGATTTGGCTAGGAACATTGATAGAATTTCTCTTGAAATTGATTCTTTAAAGCTTAGATCTATTCCTCCAAAGCATGATATCAATGAGTCTCTCAAGGCCATGAGAATTTCTAGTGATGAGTGCAAAGAAAGAACCGCTAGGATGCGTGCTTCCAAAGATGCCTTTATTAAAGCATGTTCTTCCAATTCCTATGAAAATCAAGATGAAGATCTAAAAGTTATTGGTGTGTCCCCCATTAAATCTTTGTTTTGCAATATGAATCTTGATGAAACTGAATATGATCTTCCTTTACCTAGAAGGCGTTCTAAGAATTCGGAGTTTCTAGATCATGATGATTAAATTGATAAAAGTGGGATTGAAAGAAATAAAAACCTAGATGTTGCTAAACCCACTGTCGGTGTCAAAACCGGCGGATCTCGGGCAGGGGGTCCCGAACTGTGCGTCTAGGCGGATGGTAACAGGAGACAAGGGACACGATGTTTTTACCCAGGTTCGGGCCCTCTCGATGGAGATAAAACCCTACTCCTGCTTGATTAATATTGATGATATGGGTAGTACAAGAGTAGATCTACCACGAGATCAGAGAGGCTAAACCCTAGAAGCTAGCCCATGGTATTATTGTTGTTCGTAACCCTCCAGTTTATATAGGCACCGAAGAGGGTTAGGGTTACATAGAGTCGGTTACAATGCTAGGAGATCTACATATCCATATCGCCAAGCTTGCCTTCCACGCCAAGGAAAGTCCCATCCGGATACGGGACGAAGTCTTCAATCTTGTATCTTCATAGTCCAGGAGTCCGGCCAATGGTCATAGTCCGGCTATCCGGACACCCCCTAATCCGGGACTCCCTCAGTAGCCCCCGAACCAGGCTTCAATGGCGATGAGTCCGGCGCGTAGATTGTCTTCGGCATTGCAAGACGGGTTCTTCTCCAAATCCTGCGTACTTGCTGAATAGCGTCCGGCTTCCTATGAATGTTGTGCTCCTCAGCTTCCACGCCCAATAATGGCCATCTTCCACGTGTTGAACGAATGCGAAAAGCCAGGGTAATTTTACATTGACCCCCCTAACTGCGCAAATGAGCTGCTTATAAAAGAGACGAGGATCTAGATCCGAATCACACCATCCTCCCTTCGCGAACATTCATCAGAGCGCATCTGACAGAAATCCATTCCACCATGGACAGTCGACGCGGCTCCTCCTCTCACCCTCCCAGCCCTCGGCCTGGAGATTGGGAGAGATGCTCTATCCCGTACAGCGAGTTAGTGACACTCCAAACCAAGGGATTTCTTCCCCCAGCCTTCATGGTTCCCGTTCGAGCCGGACTCGCACCTATAAGGGCGGAAAGCAAGCGGAGAGCATCCCCAGCCCCTCCAAAGGAGAGCGGGTATGACTTGTCTCTTATTTGATAAGAGGGCTCGGATTTCCAATTCTTCCGTTTCTCCGGGGGCTCCTGGAGTTCTACGGCCTCCAGTTGCACAACCTTACGCCTGCCTCCGTTTTGCATATCGTGGGCTTCGTGGCCCTTTGCGAGCTGTTTTTGGGCATTGAGGCTCATTTTGCGCTGTGGAAGAAGTTGTTCTGCCTTGTGCCCCGTTCTCAAGAGGGGTCAATATATCAAGTGGGCGGAGCCGAACTATGGCGCATCGCTGGGACCGGATATCTATCCGGAACCCCGAAGAAGGCGTCCGAAGACTGGCCTTCGGAATGGTTTTATATACAAGATGTCCCCCTGTCGGACCCAGTTCGGGTTGGCCTCCCTGAGTTCAATAACGCTCCTTTGAAGAAACACCTAAGCTGGCGTCCACGGAGCCCTCAGAAGGAAAATGACAGGGACGTCCTTTACCTGATGAGCCGAATTAGGCTGTTAGCTCATTCCGGATTGACCATGATTGGGGTCATGGCCACATGCATTATGCGGGGGGTGAAGCCGCTCCAGTATAGAGGCCACCCCATGTGGGATTTCAACGGGGAGGATGATGCCACCCGCTGTGGCCGTAAGGGGCCGGGATCGGTCGCCGATCTGATGAAGATCTTGTCCACATTGTACAAGGGAGAAGAGGAGGAATTTCTCCGCGTCAGTCCACAGGGCGGATTTTCTATGAACAATCCTCCAAGCTGGGTAAGTGGACATTTATTTTTGCCTATCTGATCCATACTCCCATAGTCAAGTATCTCATTTTGTGATTTCGGCGCAGGAACTGCGCCGGGCCGTAAAGGATATACATAGCCCGCCTCCACAACCCGAGGACCCGGAACGGTTCCTCGATCCGGCCTCCCAAGAGGATCCGGACATATCGGTGGAGCTGATCGACAGGTTATTTCACCAACTGCGCATCGATAATGCCTTGGTCGCCATTACGGCTGATTACCCCGGAACACTTCCCGCCTCGCAGGTAACTGAGATCGGAGTCCCATTACTTTGAAAATGACCCATCCGTGCTTATTTTTGATCACCGTATACCGATGGCGTTTCGCAAGGGGCGCCTTGGAGGTGGAAGGCCGAGCCCGTGGTGGCTAGCCAACAAGGGGCGGCACGGCCCAGCAGGCTAAAAAGAAGTGCAGTCCGGATCGAAACTCCGGCGCAACGGTATGGCATGCCACCTTACTTCCGGGCTTTATTCCCGGGAGACGTACTAATGCTCGTGCTTTTTTCAGGAAGAAGAGCGCTCACCGGACTATATCCAGAGAGGTTGCCAATCAATCCTCTGCTCGCCAGGCTCCAAAGCCAGGTCCAGAAGCGGAGGTGAACACGAGGCGTTCGTCAGATGCTCCTCCGACAGAGGATGCCGACAGGTTATCTGCCACCAATCCCGACGTGGAGAGTGCCATGAATCACAGGCGTCGCCGGACAGTTCTTCGTGACGCATGTTTCTCCCTAGAGGCATTGGATGCCTTTAATTTAGGATATGCGCACCTCCGTGCTGCACAAAATGGTCTAGCCAGAGCCACGGAGCAGTATGTAAAAGACATACGGGTGAGAAAATTTAACAGTTATATATGCCAGTTGCCCCCGATACTTGAAATAGTTAGAATAACTGATTTAAGGATCATTTATTGCGCAGGATCTTTCAGAAAAGAATACCCAACTGTCCCAGGAGCTGGAGGAGTGCAAAGCCCAACTTGAGGCCGCACTAGCCGCAGCGGGGGAAGCCAAAGAGACCCCCTCTGGTAATATATGCTTCAAAAGATAAGTAAATTGTGAAGTGCAGCGTGTGTATAAGTCTGACAATAATATTGCAGATGGCGCCGGGATAGATCCGGACAAGCAACAGCTCATGCGCCGGTTAAAGGCCGGCGAGAATGTGCTTACAAGGGTCAGGTAAGAGAAAAATAGTCTCCAAGATGCCAACACCCATCTGGGTGAGGAACTAAAGGATGTTTGTGCCCAGCTTTCTGACTCTGTTAAGGAGAATCGGCGGCTTCGACGCGGCATTTTTAGTAAGTGCTTGAACAAACTTTGAAAAAGAGTTCCGCGAGGAAGTCGACTAACAGAGTTATGTCTGTAGGTATGCTCACAGGCCGTCCTGCTGAGGAAATGCCCGGTTCTACAGGTGACCTTCTTCCCGAGCTCTTGCAACTGCACGAACGAGTTCGGCAGGTGATGAAAGACGTCGCCCAGGCCTTGTGGCCATCTGTCTCCCTGCCCGAAGGCCTTGGAGAGCTTGCAGAGAGGCTTCAGGGAGCGTGGCGGCACTTCCGATTATGGAAGATATTGGCCTACCGTCAAGGCGCCAGGGAGGCCTGGGCCATGGTGAAGACGTGTTACACGAAGGCTGACCCAAACCACATGGCCAAGGTTGGACCTGTGGGGCTCGATGGGAAGGAGATCCCTGTGAGCTTAGTGTACGGCCAAGTAGAGTTGGCCGCAAAGTATTCCCAGCAGGACTGTAAACTAGACAGCCTATTAGATGGCATTGAAGAGGAATACAATCAGTCGAATTGACTATGTAATTTAAGATGACATGAAAAATGCCTTCTAGCCGGATTGTAGATCGTTTGTCATAGCGGACCTTTTCGCTTCAACCTCGGGACCCAATAGTCCGGAGTGTGTTCGAATACCCTCGCGGTTATATAAGAACCGGGGCATGCGTGGAGACCAGGCGTAGGGGTCATTAGTGCTTTATCAGACAAGTGACCAACTATTTATGTTATATTACATGGTTAGTAAGAAACATCTTCCAGGGAGAATAGTTTCGTTAGGGGTTCCTTTCCCTGGGAGGCATGCCCTAAAGTGCATGTCCGGACTGCGAAAAAAGCAGAAAAACATCTGGGGGCAGAAAAATAGGTATTAAATCGTCTTTTTGTTCACCGACCGAATATTCCCTTAATATAGCTAGCTTTCGGCTTCACCCAGTCTGAGGTACACATCCGGCTGACCCGGCAGTAACAATCATAGAGGTGCTCCCTTTACCACCTAGCCGAACAATCGGGAACATAGGGGTAAGCACAGGAGCCAGGCAACCCAGCTTGGCCAAAACTTAAGTCATATCGATGCATATAATGGTGAATAAAAGGTACATGTGGAAGTGTGACACATGTGTTGGGCATGAAGCCTGTATAAATAAGCTTCTGTTAAAGAAGCTCCCAAGTATAATGAGCGCAGATAGCGCGTCAAGTGTGTGCGAACAATGCGCAAACAAGCTTTCAAAGGCTGTAATAGAAAAGGAGGGAGAAGGAGAGAAACAGAAGACAGCTAATATGTAAAATATAGACGGAGGAAGGAGACGAACTGAGAATCCGGCGCTAGGCGTAGAATCTTTGGAGACGGGCTGCGTTCCATGGGTTCGGCTCGAGTCGGTTATCCGATGCATCTCGCAGACGGTACGCTCCACCGGTCAGGACTTGGTCGATGATAAAGGGACCTTCCCATTTGGGCTTTAGTTTGTCCTTTTTCTTGTCCGGCAGGCGTAGAACTAACTCGGCAATGTTGTAAGTTTTGGCCCGTACTTCTCTACTTTGATATCTTCGAGCTTGCTGTTGATAGAATGCGGAACGGGCTTTTGCCATGTCACGCTCCTCCTCCAATGCGTCCAAACTGTCCTGCCGATCGAGCTCGGCTTCTCTTTCTTCGTACATGCGCACGCGAGGTGAGTCATGAATTATGTCGCGGGGCAGAACTGCCTCTGTGCCGTATACCATAAAGAATGGTGTAAATCCGGTGGTGCGATTCGGAGTGGTCCGCAGCCCCCCAGAGTATGGAGTCGAGCTCCTCTACCCAGTGCGTGTTAGATTCCTTGAGGGACCACACTAATCTGGGTTTGATGCCGCTCATGATTAGACCATTTGCTCACTCTACTTGACCGTTAGTTTGAGGGTGATAGGCTGAAGCATAGTCGAGCTTGATGCCCATGTTTTTGCACCAGAGTTTGACCTCATCGGCCGTAAAGTTTGTGTCGTTATCAGTGATGATGCTATGGGGGACGCCGTAACGGTGTACGACCCCTGATATGAAGTCTATCACCGGTCCGGATTCGGCCGTCTTAACAGGTTTGGCCTCTATCCATTTGGTGAATTTATCCACCATGACCAGTAGGTATTTTTGCTTGTGGGCTCCTCGTTTAAGGGGTCCAACCATGTCAAGCCCCTAGACCGCGAAGGGCCAGGTTATGGGTATAGTTTTGAGGGTGGTGGGTGGCATGTGGCTTTGATTAGCAAAGAGCTGGCAACCGACGCATCGTTGGACTAAGTCCTGAGCATCTTCCTGGGCTGTCGGCCAATAAAATCCTGTACGGAAGGCCTTGCCTACAAGGGCCCGGGCTGTGGCGTGGTGCCCGCCGAGTCCGGCATGAATTTCAGCCAGAAGATTCCGCCCTTCCTCTTCGGAGATACACCTTTGAAGGACTCCGGTTGTGCTTTTCTTTAGATCGCCGCACTATGCAGCGGGCCTCGTTTTGGTCCTTGGGAAGTTCCTGCCTGGTTAGGTAGGCTAGGAATGGTTCCATCCACGGGGCAATGACTGCCATTATTACATGGGCTGAGGATGTTACTTTGTTGGCAGAACCGCCAATTGTGTCAGAATGTTCGGTGTCGGGCAGTGCGGTTGGGTCCGGGTTGTTATTTCCGGATTCCCCCTCCCATAGTACAGATGGCTTGAACAGCCTCTCTAGGAAGATGTTGGGAGGGATGGCATCGCGCTTTGCGCCAATGCGTGCCAATACGTCTGCTGCCTGGTTGTTATCCGGGGCTATATGGTGAAATTCGAGCCCCTCAAACCGAGCTGACATTTTTAGGACGGCGTTGCGATAAGCTGCCATTTTCGGATCCTTGGCATCGAAGTCTCCATTGATTTGGGATATCATGAGGTTCGAATCCCCGCGCACCTCTAGGCGTTGAATGCCCATGGAGACTGCCATTCGGAGGCCATGTAGAAGGGCCTCATATTCGGCTGTGTTGCTGGAGTCCGTATACATTATCTGGAGTACTTATTGAACCGTATCTCCTGTTGGGGACGTCAGAACGACGCCAGCCCCCAGACCAGCCAACATTTTTGAGCCGTCGAAGTGCATGATCCAGTTGGAATACGCATCGTACTGTTTAGGGAGTTCGGCTTCAGTCCATTCGGCGACGAAATCGGCCAAAACCTGTGATTTAATAGCCCGCCGTGGCTTATAGGTTATGTCGAACGGTAGGAGATCAATGGCCCATTTGGAAATCCGGCCCGTCGCGTCGCGGTTGTTTATAATGTCATTAAGAGGTACTTCGGAGGCTACTGTTATCGAACACTCTTGAAAGTAGTGTCGCAGCTTCCGGGATGCCATGAACACAGCGTACGCTATCTTCTGATAATGCGGGTACCGTGACTTGCATGGAGTTAGGATAGTAGACACATAGTAAACTGGTTTTTGAAGGGGGAACTTGTGTCCGTCTGTTTCTCGTTAGACAACGAGCACCGCACTCACCACTTGATTAGTTGCCGCGATATATAATAGCATTGGTTCGCCCATGTTGGGAGCCGCCAAGACCGGGTTTGTTGCCAATATGGCTTTTATTTCTTCGAGTCCGGCCGTGGCGGCATCCGTCCACTCGAAGTGTTTGGTGCGTCGGAGGAGGCGATAAAGGGGTAATGCCTTTTCTCCTAAACGGGAGGTAAAGCGGCTTAAAGCCGCCACACATCCCGTCAATTTTTGTATTTGTTTGAGGTCCTTTGGGATATCCAATTGTGACAGAGCTTGGATCTTGGCTGGGTTTGCTTCAATTCCTCTACCGGATACAATGAAGCCCAAGAGCTTTCCGGCTGGTACACCGAAAACACATTTTTCCGGGTTAAGCTTAATGTCATATGTTCGGAGATTATCGAACATGAGCCTCAAATCGTCTACTAGAGTTTCGACGTGCTTGGTATTGACGACCACATCGTCTACGTATGCCTCCACTGTTTTGCCGATCTGGTTTGCCACACATGTCTGAATCATGCGCTGATATGTTGCGCCGGCGTTTTTGAGCCCAAAGGGCATTGTGTTGAAGTAGAATGGGCCGTATGGGGTGATGAATGCCATTGCGGCCTGGTCGGGCTCTGCCATCTTAATTTGGTGGTAGCCGGAGTATGCGTCGAGGAAACACAATGAATCGTTGTCCTGCGGTAGCGTCGATAATTTGATCGATGCGGGGGAGGGGGAAGGGATCCTTTGGGCAAGCCTTGTTGAGGTCCTTAAAGTCGACGCATAGGCGCCAGGATTTGTCCTTCTTTGGTACCATCACCAGGTTTGCTAGCCAGTCCGGATGTTTTATATCTCTGATGAATCCGGCCTCCAGTAATTTTCCTAGCTCCTCTCCCATGGCTTGTCTCTTGGGTTCGGAGAAACGCCGAAGAGCCTGCTTGACCGGCTTGAATCCTTTTAGGATGTTTAGGCTGTGCTCGGCCAGCCGGCGTGGGATTCCTGGCATGTTTGAAGGGTGCCGGGCAAAAATGTCCCAATTTTAGCGTAGGAATTCTCGTAGTGCGGCGTCTACATTAGGGTTTAATTGTGCCCCGATGGAGGCCGTTTTTGTAGGGTCCGTTGGATGGACTTGGAATTTGACTATTTCGTCCGCTGGTTTAAAGGAGGAGGACTTGGATCTCTTATCGAGTATCACATCGTCCCTATTCACCGTGGAGCGCAGCGTAGAGAGTTCCTCGGCTGCTAGGGCTTCGGATAGTGCCTCAAGGGCCAGTGCGGCTGTCTTGTTTTCGGCGCGGAGTGCTATGTTCGGGTCACTAGCAAGAGTGATGATTCCGTTGGGCCCGGGCATTTTGAGCTTCATGTACCCGTAATGGGGTATAGCTTGGAAAATTGTGAATGCCTCTCGCCCTAATAGAGCGTGATATCCGCTGCTGAACGGGGCCACTTGGAACGTGACCTCCTCGGACCTGTAATTATCCGGCGTGCCAAACACCACATCCAGTGTGATTTTTCCAGTACAGCATGCTTCCCGACTGGGGATTATTCCTCTGAAGGTTGTGCTGCTTCGCTCAATGCGGCTCCAGTCTATTTCCATTTTTCGGAGGGTTTCCTTGTAAATGAGGTTCAATCCGCTGCCACCGTCCATGAGTACCTTGGTAAGGCGAAAGCCGTCCACTATTGGACTGAGGACCAATGCGGCTGGTGCTCGGGCTGTTCGGAATTTAGGTTCGTCACTAGCATTAAAGGTAATAGCCGTGTCACTCCATGAGTTTATTGTTGCTACTTGGTAGACTTCGGCAAGGCTGCGGAGTGTTCGTTTCCGCATATTATTTGATGCGAAAGTCTCGAAGACTGTTAATACCGTACCGGTATCCTTGGCCTGGTGCTCTGGAGTTAGAAGCTCTTCGCCACTTTTGGCCACCTGCCGTAGTATCCAACATGCTCTAAGGCTATGAGTTGGAGTGGCACCCTCTATACTATGAATTTTGCAGGGTCCATTGAGCCATCCTTCCAGTATGGTTCCATGCCCTAGAGGGTTTTTGCTTTTTGGTGTTTAACCTAGGTGCCCGACGATAATGCGCCCTTTTATTTTGGACCGGGGTTGTATTCAGGGCTGGATTGTCCCAAAATTTGATTTCGATTTTCCAGGCGCTTTCCATCACACAGTACTTTCGTACTATGGACGCCAAGTCAGTGAAGCGTGTAATTTCACGATGACTTATGGCGTTGAGGATTCCCTTGTCCATGCAATTATTTTAGAAGAATGAAATTGCGTCCTCCTCGCGGCAGTCCTTTATCCTATTCATAACCAGGAGGAATTTGGCCCAGTAATGGTGTACTGTTTCTGCGGGCTCTTGCCGGATTTGGGATAGATCACTTATGTTTGGGTGGGCGGGTGGAATTAAATTCGGAAACCTGTCCACTTCAAGGCTCAGGGGCCAAGTAGTTTCCGAACTTGGAAGCTTGGGTTCTTGGATGTTGTCCAATGGATCTAGCCCGCTGCCTGACTTTAGGTTCAGGGCATGATCAGTAACATCCTCCCCTCCGCGGGAATCCGGCATGGAGGGATCGGGAATCCGAACAAAGCTAGTCCTTAAGATAGAAGAAGGGTCGCCGTATTGTTCCTCTACCACAGTAACGTGGTGGGTAACCTGGGGAGAGTTAATCTCTCTCTGATCGGGTTTAGGCCCAATCTGATCGTAGTCTGTAGCGACTCCCAGGGCGGCGATGCGATCCAAGAGCTCGTTTAAGGAAGAGAGCTCCATCGGATCTAACTGCTCGGCGAGTTCCGAGTTAACGTGAAGATTTCTTTCGATGACCCAAGAAGTCATCGTCGGCGCGGCGGCCGAACTGGCGGTCATAAGGAAACCGCCTAGCCGGAGAGTTCGGCCGATAGCCAGAGCTCTTTTAGCAATAGTGCCGTCTTTAAAGACGGGATGAGGCATCCTTCCTGACGGCGATGGCACAGAGGAACTCTCAATGAAAGCACCAATGTCGGTGTCAAAACCGGCGGATCTCGGGTAGGGGGTCCCGAACTGTGCGTCTAGGCGGATGGTAACAGGAGACAAGGGACACGATGTTTTTACCTAGGTTCGGGCCCTCTCGATGGAGGTAAAACCCTACTCCTGCTTGATTAATATTGATGATATGGGTAGTACAAGAGTAGATCTACCACGAGATCAGAGAGGCTAAACCCTAGAAGCTAGCCCATGGTATGATTGTTGTTCGTCCTATGGACTAAAACCCTCCGGTTTATACAGGCACCGAAGAGGGTTAGGGTTACGCAGAGTCGGTTACAATGGTAGGAGATCTACATATTCGTATCGCCAAGCTTGCCTTCCACGCAAAGGAAAGTCCCATCCGGACACGGGACGAAGTCTTCAATCTTGTATCTTCATAGTCCAGGAGTCCGGCCAATGGTCATAGTCCGGCTATCCGGGCACCCCCTAATCCGGGACTCCCTCACCCACTATTTTGGATCTCAAGGAATTTAATTATGAAAATTGCTCTTTAATTGATTGTATTTCCTTGTTACAATCCGTGCTAGATTCTCCTCATGCTTATAGTCAAAATAAGGCCTTTACCGAACACATTGTTGATGCCTTGATGCAATCTTATGAAGAAAAACTTGAGTTGAAAGTTTCTATCCCTAGAAAACTCTATGATGAGTGGGAACCTACCATTAAAATTAAATTTAAAGATTATGAGTTTCATGCTTTGTGTGATTTGGGTGCTAGTGTCTCTACTATTTCCAAAACTTTCTGTGATTTACTAGATTTCTGTGACTTTGATGATTGCTCTCTAAACTTGCATCTTGCGGATTCCACTATAAAAAAGCCAATGGGAAGAATTAATGATGTTCTTATTGTTGCAAATAGGAATTATGTGCCCGTAGATTTTATCGTTCTTGATATAGATTGCAATCCTTCATGTCCTATTATTCTTGGTAGACCTTTCCTTAGAACGATTGGTGCAATTATTGATATGAAGGAAGGGAATATTAGATTCCAATTTCCCTTAAATAAGGGCATGGAACACTTCCCTAGAAAGAAAATAAAATTACCATATAAATCTATCATGAGAGCCACTTATGGATTGCCTACCAAAGATGACAATACCTAGATCTATCCTCGCTTTTATGCCTAGCTAGGGGCGTTAAACGATAGCACTTGTTGGGAGCCAACCCAATTTTATTTTTGTTTTTTTGTTTTTGCTTCTGTTTAGGAATAAATAATCCATCTAGCCTATATTTGGATGTGGTTTTATGCTTCAATTAGTGTTTGTGCCAAGTAGAACCTATAGGATAACCTACGATGATAGTTGATTTGATTCTGCTGAAAAACAGAAACTTTGCGCGCACGAATATAATTTTGTTAAATCACAGAAACGTGATTTTGCGTTGATTATTTTTGATGCTGTTCAACAAACAAATTTTCCAGGACTTCCTATTTTGGTACGATTTTTAGAGTTCTAGAAGTTTGCGTGAGTTACAGATTACTACAGACTGTTCTGTTTTTGACAGATTCTGTTTTGCGTGTGTTGGTTGCTTATTTTGATGAATCTATGGCTAGTAAAATAGTTTATAATCCATAGAGAAGTTGGAATACAGTAGTTTTAACACCAACATAAATAAATAATGAGTTCATTACAGTACCTTTAAGTAGTCTTTTGTTTTCTTTCTCTAACGGAGCTCACGAGATTTCTATTGAGTTTTGTGTTGTGAAGTTTTCAAGTTTTGGGTGAATTTTTTTGATGGATTATGGAACAAGGAGTGGCAAGAGCCTAAGCTTGGGGATGCCCATGGCACCCCCAAGATAATCCAAGGACACCAAAAAGTCAAAGCTTGGGGATGCCCCGGAAGGCATCCCCTCTTTCGTCTACTTCCATCGGTAATTTACTTGGAGCTATATTTTTATTCACCACATGATATGTGTTTTGCTTGGGGAGTCTTGTATTATTTGTGTCTTTGCTTGTTAGTTTACCACAATCATCCTTGCTGTACACACCTTTTGAGATAGCCATACATGAATTGGAATTTGCTAGAATACTCTATGTGCTTCACTTATATCTTTTGAGCTTGATAGTTTTGCTCATAGTGCTTCACTTATATCTTTTGAGCATGGTAACTTTTGCTCTAGTGCTTCACTTAGATCTTTTAGAGCACGGTGGTGGATTTGTTTTAAAGAAACTATTGATCTCTCATGCTTCACTTAGATTATTTTGAGAGTCGTTAATAGCATGGTAATTTGCCTAATGTTAATATACTTGGTATTCAAGATATGTGAAACTTTCTTTTGAGTGCGTTGAATACTAAGAAAAGTTTGATGCTTGATAATTGTTTTGAGATATGAAGATGGTGATATTAGAGTCATGCTAGTTGAGTAGTTGTGAATTTAAAGAATACTTGTGTTGAAGTTTGTGATTCCCGTAGCATGCACGTATGGTGAACCGTTATGGGATGAACTCGGAGCATGATTTATTTATTGATTGTCTTCCTTATGAGTGGCGGTCGGGGACGAGCGATTGTATTTTCCTACCAATATATCCCCCTAGGAGCATGCGCGTAATACTTTGCTTTGATAACTTCTAGATTTTTGCAACAAGTATATGAGTTCTTTATGACTAATGTTGAGCCCATGGATTATACACACTTTTTCCCATCCTTCCACCATTGCTAGCCTCTCTAATACCGCGCACTTTTCGGCGGTATCATACACCCACCATATATCTTCCTCAAAACAGCCACCATACCTACCTATCATGGCATTTCCATAGCCATTCTGAGATATATTTCCATGCAACTTTTCACCGTTCCGTTTATTATGACACGCTCCATCATTTTCATATTGCTTGCATGATCATGTAGTTGACATCGTATTTGTGGCAAAGCCACCATTCATAATTATTTCATACATGTCACTCATGATTCATTGCATATCCCAGTACACCGCCGGAGACATTCATATAGAGTCATACTTTGTTCTAAGTATCGAGTTGTAATTGTTGAGTTGTAAGAAAAATAAAAGTGTGATGATCATCATTATTAGAGCATTGTCCCAAGTGAGGAAAGGATGATGGAGACTATGATTCCCCCATAAGTCGGGCTGAGACTCCGGACGAAAAAAAAGAGGCCATAAAAAAGGAGAAAGGCCCAAATAAGAAAATAATGAGAGAAAAAGAGAGAAGGGACAATGTTACTATACTTTTACCACACTTGTGCTTCAAAGTAGCACCAAGATCTTCATGGTAGAGAGTCTCTCATTTTGTCACTTTCATATACTAGTGGAAATTTTTCATTATAGAACTTGGCTTGTATATTCCAATGATGGGCTTCCTCAAAATGCCCTAGGTGTTCGTGAGCAAGCGAGTTGTATGCACACCCATTTAGTTTCTTTTGTAGAGCTTTCATATACTTATAGCTCTAGTGCATCTGTTGCATGGCAATCCCTACTCACTCACATTGAAATCTATTGATGGGCATATCCATAGCCCGTTGATACGCCTAGTTGATGTGAGACTATCTTCCCTCTTTTTGTCTTCTCCACAACCACCATTCTATTCCACATATAGTGTTATATCCATGGCTCACGATCATGTATTGCGTGAAGATTGAAAAAGTTTTGAAAATGTTAAAGTATGAAACAATTGCTTGGCTTGTCATCGGGGTTGTGCATGATTTAAATATTTTGTGTGGGGAAGATGGAGCATAGCCAGACTATATGATTTTGTAGGGATAACTTTCTTTGGCCATGTTATTTTGAGAAGACATAATTGCTTAGTTAGTATGCTTGAAATATTATTATTTTTATGTCAATATGAACTTTTGTCTTGAATCTTTCGGTTCTGAATATTCATATAACAATTAAGAGGATTTACATTGAAATTATGCCAAAGTATCACTCCACATCAAAAATTCTTTTTTATCATTTACCTACTCGAGGACGAGCAGGAATTAAGCTTGGGGATGCCTGATACGTCTCCAACGTATCTATAATTTTTGATTGCTCCATGCTACTTTATCTACTGTTTTGGACTATATTGGGCTTTATTTTCCACTTTTATATTATTTTTGGGAGTAACCTATTAACCAGAGGCCCAGCCTAGAATTGCTGTTTTTTTGCCTATTTCAGTGTTTCGAAGAAACGGAATATCAAACGGAGTCCAAACGGAATGAAAATTTCGAGAACGTGATTTTCTCACTGAACGTGATCCAGGAGACTTGGACCCTGCTCCAAGGAACAACAGAGGCGGTCACGAGGGTGGGGGGCGCCCCCCCTAGGGCGCGCCCCCTGCCTCGTGGCCCCCCTGTTGCTCCACCGACGTACTCCTTCCTCCTATATATACCTACGTACCCCCAAACGATCAGAACAGTAGCCAAAAACCTAATTCCATCGCCGCAACCTTCTGTATCCACGAGATCCCATCTTGGGGCCTGTTCCGGAGCTCCGCCGGAGGGGGCATCCACCATGGAGGGCTTCGACATCAACACCATAGCCCCTCCGATGAAGTGTGAGTAGTTTACTTCAGACCTTCGGGTCCATAGCTAGTAGCTAGATGGCTTCTTCTCTCTTTTTGGATCTCAATACAATGTTCTCCCCCTCTCTCGTGGAGATCTATTCGATGTAATCTTCTTTTTGCGGTGTGTTTGTTGAGACCGATTAATTGTGGGTTTATGATCCAGCTTATCTATGAATAAGATTTGAATCTTCTCTGAATTCTTTTATGTGTGATTGAGTTATCTTTGCAAGTCTCTTCAAATTATCCGTTTGGTTTGGCCAACTAGATTGGTAGTTCTTGCAATGGGAGAAGTGTTTAGCTTTGGGTTCAATCTTGCGGTGTCCTTTCCCAGTGACAGAAGGGGCAGAAAGGCACATATTGTATTGTTGCCATCGAGTATAACAAGATGGGGGTTTTATCATATTGCATGAATTTATCCCTCTACATCATGTCATCTTGCTTAAGGCGTTACTCTGTTTTTAACTTAATACTCTAGATGCATGCTGGATAGCGGTCGATGAGTGGAGTAATAGTAGTAAATACAGAATCATTTCGATCTACTTGTCTTGGACGTGATGCCTATATACATGATCATACCTAGATATACTCATAATTATGCTCAATTCTGTCAATTGCTCAACGGTAATTTGTTCACCCACCGTAGAATACTTATGCTCTTGAGAGAAACCACTAGTGAAACCTATGGCCCCCGGGTCTATTCTCATCATATCAATCTCCATTACTTTATTACTTGCTTTGTTTTTACTTTGCCTTTTACTTTTCACTTTGCATCTTTAAACCAAAAATACCAAAAATATTATTTATCATCTCTATCAGATCTCACTCTCGTAAGTGACCGTGAAGGGATTGACAACCCCTAATCGCGTTGGTTGCGAGGAGCTATTGTTTTGTGTAGGTACGAGGGACTTGTGTGTGGTATCCTACTAGACTGATACCTTGGTTCTCAAAAACTGAGGGAAATACTTACGCTACTTTGCTGCATCATCCTCTTCTCTTCGGGGAAATCCAACGCAGTGCTCAAGAGGTAGCACCTCCTCGCCGGCGACCCTTCTTCTTGTTGCGCGGCCTCCTCGCCGATGACCCTTCTTCTTGCTGCGCGACATTATTGATATGGTCAGGTAATCCACACCCCACCCACACCATCTTCGTCTTTTCCCGCCCCACATGCCCTGACCGACAGCACGACACCTTCCGCCGAAATCACTGTCCCCCTCCTATAATTATGCGCTGCCCATAGCCAATTTGCACGTAGTATAACATGGAGCTCAGTAGCATCTGGCAGCGGAGAAGCAAATCATGGCCGCACAAGCGCACGAGGTCGCTATGGCTGCCATGCGTGCCGACCGCCAGATCTTGGAGGAGCACCTCATCTTCAAGGCCACCTTCGACACCGCCACGTGGTTGTCTACTTTAAACTACAGTTCATGCTGTTTTCTCGAGGCCACCGCCAATGCCTTCTAGTGATTTGTCCTCTGTAATGTTAATATGCAATCTGATGTTCAGTTTACAGTTTGGTCCTCTGAAATGTAATGTTTAGTTAACACTTTGGTCCTCTAAAATGTAATGTTTAGCTAACAGTTTGGTCCAACAATTGCTACATTTCGTACTAGTGTTCTCAAGCATTCTTCTTTTTGTTAAGTGTCTTATCTTCTAGTACATGTTTCTATTCTGCAATGTCGTGATCAGTTAACTATTTTGGTTCATTTGGTCTATTGTCCATCTAACTGTTTGCTTCAGTTTTGCAATTTGATTTTCATTTACTGTGGGTACAATTTTGTATTGTTACGCATGTGAAATAAATCGAATTTGACTGTACTCAATACATATTCTACTGACAGTATCACAACTCTCAGTTAACCTGATCAAGATCTTCCTTATGTGTGTTGCAGGCATAATGGGAGACACTGCGGTTTACCATCGAGGTTTGTTCAAGCATGGTCCTTTGGCTAATAGCACATTATTGTGCAGTTGCAGGAATCATTCTAATATTTAGGTTTCTTACAATTTGGTCTTGCACATGTAGGTCCTACTGTCAGAGCCTTAGACCCACTGTTCAACCTATTTTGCATATGGGGAAATGAGATGTCCATGAATATCAATCAAGTTAAGAAACTCAGAAAGATTGTTAGGATGAGGAAACTTGCGATGAATAATAGCAAGATCTTTGTTTGCACAATGAAGAAGACATCAGCCAAGTATAGGATGGAACCAATTCTTTTACCTTGTTTTTACCCCTTGCACCATCAGTCAACTATAGGATGGTACTAACTCTTTTACCTTGTTTGCATATCTTTGTTTTCAGTACTTTTCAAAGCAGTTCACCGATGATTACCTCTCAAACCACCTGCATGGTGAAGAGGCGAGGAAGGTATATTCATTCAACACCCATGATACAATATTGAAGTCTTGCTGAAGAGGATGAAGGTTGGGCGGGCAATTATCCATAGCCAGTGGCCTAAAGTTGCAGGGACATTCAACATCACTGAAGGCTCAATATTTGCCTTCCGCTTCTGCAGTTTCCCAAATGAGAATCATCTGTCTATTTACCATGTATGATGCTACTTTCCAAAGGTTTTTGATGTTGCATGTGTAACTTGGTGCTGCTGTGCAATGGTGGAACTGAGTGCCGAAGCTATCTGATGTAATTCGATTATGAAATCCTGGTTGCTGTTATATGGATATGAAATATCTGGTGTGTTTTTATAAGAAATATCAATTTGATTAGTACATGGATTATCAATAATAGGCTAATTACCTTGCTTATTGGGGTTATCTATTGCATACGGTTACGCAGACAGCACCGTGGGCGATGAACTCAAACAACCCTCACGGTTTCTAGAAAGTAGGCGTGTTCGATCAACTAACAATCACACACGGCTTCCGGCGGAGAACTGTTTGCGTTAGGCCACCTTGCACAAACGTTTCCGCACAAAAAACTATGTGTGATATACATACGAACGGGAATGTTTTTATGGGATTCACCATGTGGGATATACATACAGACGGAAATAATTGGGTTTTGATGCCCCACCAGATCGCACGCGAACTCATTTTCCCCAGCCTGTGTGCCAGGAGGGCCCATCCCCGATGGTTTCTGAGTCGTGTGGGAAGGACCCCCTCCTATCGCCCACACTCACTTGGCAATGGTTCCAAACACCATCGTGGAAAGGGGTTAAAAACCGTTTGTATAGTAGGTCTCTGCACCAGTGTTAGAACCGGATCAAGACATGGCTGGAGAAGTTGGGGGCGGTGGGAAAGTTTGGGATTTTGGGCGCTGGAGCTCAGAGGAAGGGAAGGCAGAAGCAAGAAGAAGGCGTGGGAAAAAAGAAGGAATCTTTACCCTCTTATAGGCAGTGAATGCCAAACGCCGCCCACTCAAGCCTTAATACTCGCATGTTCCCAAAGAGATCATGCGAATGGCGCGACTAGATTGCCCAAAACCATATTGATGAGAATCCCGCAATGGGCGGGCACGATCTCTATTTTGATAAGACGTGCCAATGGAGGTTATGCCTCGAAACACAAAATGGGGGCCGTGAAAATGGTTCGAAATATTAAGGAGCTAGATGTGACGCTTCGCCGAAAAAGTTGTCAATAAAGGACACTATTTTATTTTCACATCCTACCTTCATGGCTAAGGGTTGTATTAATTATACAAGGCAGGACACAATTCCTTTGTACAGGTAGTTATCCTAAAGTGTTCAAAATAAGGAACCTGCCTTGCAGTGCCGAAGACAATCCGCGTGCCGAACACATCGTCATCGAAGACTGGTTCAGGGGCTATTGAGTGAGTCCTGGATTAGGGGGTCTTCGGGTATCCGGGCTATTTGATATGGGCCGGACTGGTGGGCCATGAAGATACAAGCAGAAGACTCCCCCCTCCCCCCGTGTCCGGGTAGGCCTCCCATATGCGTGGATGGCAAAATTGGTGTCCGAATGTGTTATTTCCTTCTCTACAAACCGACTCTGTACAACCCTAGATCCCTCTGGTGTGTATATAAACTGGAGGGTTTAGTCCATAGAGGCTATCAGAATTCTCATAGGCTAGACAGCTTGGGTTTAGCCATTACAATCTCGAGGTAGATCAACTCTTGTAACCCCTATACTTGTCAAAACAACAAAGTAGGACATACGGTTTTACCTCCATTAAGAGGGCCCGAACCTGGGTAAACATTGTGTCCCACTTGTCCCTTGTTACCATCAATCCTCAAACGCATAGTTCGGGACCCCCTACCCGAGATCTATCGGTTTTGACACCGACAATGGGAGCAAAGGTCTCACCAAAGTTCAAACCTTCAACTTGTGAGTACCCTTGTGCCACTAACCTTGCCTTGTTGTGGATGATTACACCATTCTCATCTTGCTTGTTCATGAAAATCCATTTTGTCCCAATGACATTGTGTTCCGTAGTTGGTCTCTTGACTAATGACCACACTTGGTTGCATTCAAAACTGTTCAACTCTTCTTGCATAGCAACGAGCCAATCATTGTCCATCAATGCATCATGTACCTTGAGTGGCTCAACACTAGAGACAAACGAGAAGTGAGCACAAAAGTTTGTCAGTTGTTTGCGAGTGACTCTACCATCCGATATGCCGGTAAGAATTTTATCAACATCAACATGGCCGGCCACTCGGGGCATGATGGAGGTTAGGTTTTCACGAGGTTCAACTTCATGTCCATCATCCACATCCTCAACATATGGATCATTAATGTGTGGTGGAAGATCTTCTTCTTCATATTGCATTTGTTGAGGTTCATCATTAATGATTGCACTTTCTTGTTCTTCCCCTTGGTGATGATCTTGTTCTTGAAGATGATCATGGTGAGGGACTTGATCTTCTTCTTGTAGTTGAACAACGAGCATCGGTTTAGCAATAGGAGCTTGTGGCGGTATGGGTGTTGAAATGGTTTGATGATGTGTGAAACTTCCATCTTCTTCTTCATCATCACGAGGTTCTTGTTCCATTGGAAGAAGAGCACCGACAGCCATGGTCAAAATATCTTGAGAAGGATCTTCTTCACCTACATCACTTAGATCAGCTTGCTCCCCATGGGAGCCATTAAATTCATCAAACACCATGTCACAAGTTTCTACAAAACATCCATTGGATTTGTTGTAGATTCTATAAGCATGAGAGTTTAATCCATAACCAACAAATATGCCCTCAATTGTTTTGGATTGAATTTTTCCTAACCGTTCTGTTTTGTTGAGTATGAAGCATTTGCACCCAAATACACGAAAGTACTTGACATCTGGCTTGTTCCCGGTTAGGATCTCATATGGAGTCTTCTCCAATATTGTGTGGAGGAAGAGCCGGTTTGATGTGTGACATGCAATGTTGACAGCCTCGGCTCAAAACCTATGTGGTGACTTGTACTCATCCAACATGGACCTTGCCATTTCGACAAGTGTATGGTTCTTCCTTTCGGCTACACCATTTTTGTTGAGGAGTGTATGGTGCGGAATATTGATACTCAATCCCTTCATCACTAAGAAATTCTTCCAAGGTGTAGTTCTTGAACTCGGAGCCATTATCACTTCTTATTGCCAAGATTTCTTTGTCAAACTTGCGTTGTGCTTGCTTGGCAAAATCAATGAAGGTGATCTTCATCTCGTCCTTGGACTTGAGGGAAAACACCCGTGTATATCTTGAGTAATCATCAACAATGCCAACTCCATATTTTTTTCCCACCAAGAGTATCCCATGAAGGAAGCCCAAATAGATCCACATGAAGGAGCTCCAAAGGCCTTGAAGTAGATACGATATTCTTGGGTGGATGCTTTGATTGATGTTGCTTCCCGGCTATGCATGCACTATGCACACAATCTTTCTCAAAAGAGACATTGGTTAGTCCAAGGATGTGATTGACCTTTAAGAGATCTTGAAGATTTCTCATGCTGACATGGGCTAGCCGGCGATGCCATAGCGACCCCTTGTCGGCCTTGGCTATTAGAAAAGTTGCATGGAATGTGCTCTCTTTCGAGAAATCAATCGTGTAAAGGTTGCCATCCAACTCTCCAACAAAGGCCACTTCGAGAGTATCTCTCTTAAAGACTTTCACATCTATTAGTCAAAATAGTGTATCATAACCAACAGAAGCCAATTGACAAACAGAAAGCAAATGGCATTTAAGGGACTGGACAAGCATAGAATTTGTAAGAGACATGTCATTTGTGATAGCCACCTTTCCCAACCCGAGTACTTGTCCTTTTGATCCTCCACCAAACACAATGCTTATAAATGGTTGAATAGCTTCCATGAAATTGTAAAGCAATTTGCTATCTCCGGTCATATGGTTGGTACATCCACTATCGATCACCCATTTGACTCCACTAAAGAAAGCAACCTACACACAGTTAGGACTTGGTTAGAGGCACCCATTTTGCAATGGGACCTCTCAAGTTAGTCACAAGGGTCTTAGGGACCCAAATAGCATAAAACCAGAATGCATTACGAGGACCAACAAATTTTGCACGTCAGATGTCCTAGTTAAAGGACTTAGTCGTTGAGCCATCGCAACTAGGAAGCTTGAAGGGGTTAATCAGGACAAGAGACACGAGAAGTTTTATACTAGTTCGGCCCCTTACGATGAAGGTAAAAGCCTACATCTAGTTGGGATTGGGATTATTTGTGTCTCAATAACCAGGGAGCAAATCGCTTGACGTAGCTCTCGAGTTGTTGTTTCGTGCCCTGAACCGCCGCCGGGTCGTCCCTTTATATATTGAGGTTGACACCCAGCGACTCTACAGAGTCCCGGCTGGCTTATAGATTGTATCCGGCTCGGTCTCTTAATATTTGTTGCCTTACAGTACAAGTTACATGAATAAGGCGGTTTAACACTACGGGCCTTAAGTCACCTCTAGGCCTTTGGGCCTTTACTAAACCGTCGTCTTCAAGCTTGAGCTTTGGTCTTCAAGAATGCTTATAGGTATAACCCGGCTCCTTCTGGCGGGTCATACCTAGTAGTTATATCCCCAACATTAGGCCCCAGGCTGATTTGAAATGGTTCATGTCAGTCTTCAATACTTAAGAAAAATTCTTCTGCTCCTTACTTAAGAAAGTTCGTGTAACCCGCCATGACATCACCCTTCAGATTTGTGATAACCCGCCATGGCATCACCCTTCAGATTTGTGATAACCCGCCATGTCGTCACCAGTCATAAATGTGTGCTTTGATCAACATATCCTAACGGATCTCTGTCTTTAATGACCATCCGAAAATCGAGGCGCCCTTGTAGCTGGATAAATTTATTTTTTGGCCTCCTCGTTTTTCGTGCCCATTCTTCGTTCGCATCTTCTTCCTCTCGCCCCATCTTCCACTGGAGCTCCGCCGTCGTCGCCACTACGCCCTTCATTCTCGTCGAGCTTTGGCCGCTGCATCACCCTGACCTTGACCAGAGAACGCCGGTGCTTCTCCTCCGCAGACTCCCGTAGTAAGTGTTTCCCTTTCCGCGTCATAGATCTGCATTAGGGTTATCGTGTTCTTCTGCATAGACATAGTTCATCTGAGCTCTTGCCCTTTTTCCTTGCCACGGTGTCGCTTGATCCAAAGAACCCCATGAATCTGATGCGGTTCATGTTCTGCATTCATTTTGATTAGCAATGGACCTCCTTTCCTTGTAAGAAAACCTCACCGTAGCATATGAACTTCTCTGCGTCCTGTTTTTAGGTCTAGTACTTATTCTTTTCTGAACCTTTGTTTGATCCAAAATAATTACTGCAAGCTGTGAAACTTGTTTGTCCTACACTTAGGAAAAATCCATAACTTGTTAGACTTGCCAGTCACGATGGCTCTGAATGCCGGCTTAAAGAAGTAATACTGATGGCTTTAAAAACCCATGGCGGCTTAATTAACCCAGATGTAACTATCCTCATACCATTAGGCCCCTTCATAAGTCGCCATACTACATTCCACTAACATTTTTATCCTGTCCGGCTTAAATTTGAACTAGCCCTGTTATTTTGTATTTAGGCTTTCAAACATAATGGTGCCCAAGGCACCTACCTCTTGCAACTGGGTGAAATCCATTGTCACTGACATCACTTTAGATGACTTCGTGAAAACCGGCTATCTGCCAAAGAAAGAAGTCATGCCTTACCGTGCTCCTTACCCGGATGAAGAAATCCCTCAACCCAAAGACGGAGAGGTGGTTGTCTTTACAGACCATATGAACCGGGGTTCTACTCCTCCTGGTTCGAAAATTTTCAGAGATGTGCTGAAGTTTTTTGACCTTCACCCACAAGACATTGGACCCAATTCCGTGTCTAACATCTGCAATTTTCAAGTGTTCAGCGAAGTTTATCTTGGTCAAGAACCCAATTTACTGCTTTTCAGAGAGTTGTTCTACTTGAACTGCCAGACAGAGTGTGCCAGTGGTCAGAGCTTGGAACTTGGTGGGGTTTCAATTCAGCACCACAGGGATGCAATTTTCCCCTATGCCAACCCGCCAAGCCATCCAAAAGATTGGAACATGAAGTGGTTCTACTGCAAGGATAACTCCCCGGCTAACGAGAATCCTCCGCCCGGCTTTCGTGCCCTTCGTCTTGACAGCAATCATCATTTGCCCGATAAGATTACTGCCGCAGAACGCAAATCCCTTTCTCCTACTCTGGCCAAGATCAAAGCTCTATTGGGGAACGGGTTAACGGGCATTGACCTGGTTCGAGTCTGGCTTGCCTAGCGAGTTATCCCATTGAGCCGACGTACCACCTTAATGTGCGAATATACTGGCGCCAAGAATGACCCCCTGCGCCATTGCCCTGACGACTTACCTGCTCATGTTGTTGATGACATGACCAAATCTCTTCTCAACGGGAGTCTGGAAGATTGTGGCAGAGTGGGTCTAGCCCCGTTCTGCAAAGATAATTCGGCTCCAAAGGTAAAACACCCGTATAAAATGTTTTCTTATTCTCTTAATGCTTCACCCATATTCATAATATACTTAATCCTTGCAGGCGGGTGATAAATTTTGGAAAGTTAAATATGATCATTAAGCGGCCAAGAAAGCCAGGAAAGAAAAGAAAGCCGCTAGGAAAGAAGCTGCCAAAAGGAAGGGCAAGAGAGCTACTGCTTCTGACTTGCTTTGGCTGGCAGACTCTTCTGAGTCAGAGGTAGCCCTTGACTCCATTGGCTTATTTTTTTAATAATCTTATTGACACCGATCATCAGCAGGAGGACACTAGAACAAGCCATAGCAAGGCTGACAAGGTAACTATCCTTTCCTTCGACTCCGAGCCTTTGCCAAGACAGAAAATCTGCAGAGTGACCCGGTGAGGGAGTCCTGGACTAGGGGGTGTCCGGACAACCGGACTATCATCGTCCGCCGGACTCCAAGACTACGAAGATACAAGATTGAAGACTCCGTTCCGTGTCCGGATGGGACTTTCCTTGGCGTGGAAGGCAAGCTTGGCGATACGGATATGTAGATCTCCTACCATTGTAACCGACTCTGTGTAACCCTAGCCTTCTCCGATGTCTATATAAACCGGAGGGCTTTTGGTCCGTAGGACACAACATACATTACAACAATCATACCATAGGCTAGCTTTAGGGTTTAGCCTCCTTGATCTCGTGGTAGATCCACTCTTGTACTACCCATATCATCAATATTAATCAAGCAGGACGTAGGGTTTTACCTCCATCGAGAGGGCCCGAACCTGGGTAAAACATCGTGTCCCTTGTCTCCTGTTACCATCCGCATAGACGCACAGTTCGGGACCCCCTACCCGAGATCCGCTGGTTTTGACACCGACATTGGTGCTTTCATTGAGAGTTCCTCTGTGTCGTCACCGATAGGCTCGATGGCATCTTCAACCAACAACGCTGTCCAGGGTGAGACTTTTCTCCCCGGACAGATCTTCATATTCGGCGGCTTCGCACTGCGGGCTAATTCGCTTGGCCATTTGGAGCAGATCAAAAGCTACGCCCCTGGCCGTCAGGTCAGATTCGGAAGCCTAAACTTCACGTCCGACATCCGCGGGGACTTGATTCTCGACGGGCTCGAGCCACAGCCAAGCGTGCCGCACTGTTACGATGGGCATGATCTAGCTCTGTCACCGAACAGTGCCTTGGTGGCCGCACAACAATCCGCTCTGGCCCTTAGACCGGAGCCGATCGCCTAGATCGAGGACTGGTGGTTGGACACCGCCTCGGGGACTCCAACTTCCACGGCGATGGAGCCGAACACTACCCTTGTCCCTCGCGAAGCTCGTGACTCCGAGGTGCCGGACTCCTTGCCGGACTCCGGACCTCCCGCGCCCCTGCCAATCGAATCGGAATGGGCGCCGGTTATGGAATTCACCGCCACGGACATCTTCCAACACTCGCCCTTTGGCGACATCCTAAATTCGCTAAAGCATCTCTCGCTATCTAGAGAGTCCTGGCCGGACTATGGCCAGGATGGTTGGATACGGACGACGAAGAAATTCAGAGCCCACCCACCACCCACTTTCTAGCCACTGTCGACGATCTAACCGACATGCTAGACTATGACTCTGAAGACATCGACGCTATGGACGACGATGCCGGAGACGAACAGGAACCAGCGCCTACAGGGCACTGGAAGACCACCTCGTCATACGACATATACATGGTGGACACCCCAAAAGACGGGGACGGCGAAGAAGCAGCGGAGGGAGATTCTTTAAAGAAGCATCCCAAGCGCTGGCGTCAGCGGCGCCGCTCTAAATCCCGCCACAGCAAGAATGGAGATTCCGGCACATGAGATAATAATACCCCAGAGAGTGCCGAAGATAATCCCCTCTAGCAAGACTCAGCGCAGGAGGATGCAGAAGCAAGCCCTCATGAGAGGGCGGCAGACGAAGAGGTCGAGGATCATAACTATATGCCTCCCTCCGAGGACGAGGCAAGCCTCAACGACGACGAATTCGTCATGCCCGAGGATCCCGTCGAACAAGAGAGTTTCAAACGAAGGCTTATCGCCACGGCAAATAGCCTACAGAAAAAGCAGCAACAGCTTCAAGCTGATCAGGACCTGCTGGCCGACCGATGGACCGAGGTCCTCGCGGCCAAAGATTATAAACTCGAATGCCCCTCCAAAAGCTACCCAAGACGCAAGTTTCTCCCCGACTAGAGGAGGAAGCGTACATACCTTCATCACCAGCGCACGATACGGCAGACCGACCACCACGTGGTCGCGACAGAGAGGCATCCAGGCCCTCAACCAACACCTTACCCCGGCATCGCTCCAAAAGTACGAAGCCAAAAGGGAACGCGCCGGACTTGCGGGACGTATTGGAGGACAAAGCAAGGCAATCCAGATCCATCTACGGATCACGAGGGCGCCCCACGAACCGCGACGAATACCGTCGTGCCGGTACAATAACCCCGGCCGGGCCGAACATAGCAGACAATGCTCTCTCGAGCTGCGTCGTGATATTGCTCAATACAGAGGCGCCGTACACCCGCTATGCTTCACTGACGAAGTAATGGATCATCAAATCTCTGAAGGGTTTAAACCCGTAAACATCGAATCCTACGATGGCACAACAGACCCCGCGGTTTGGATCGAAGATTATCTTCTTCACATCCATATGGCCCACGGCGACGATCTCCATGCCATCAAGTATCTCCCACTCAAGCTTAAAGGACCAGCTCGGCATTGGCTCAATAGCTTGCCCGTGGACTCAATTGGGTGTTGGGAAGACCTGGAAGCCGCATTCCTCGACAACTTCCAGGGCACCTATGTGCGGCCACCAGATGCCGATGACCTCAGCCACATAATTCAGCAGCCAGACGAATCGGCCAGACAATTCTGGACACGGTTCTTGACAAAGAAAAACCAAATTGTCGATTGCCCGGATGCAGAGGCCCTTGCAGCCTTCAAACATAACATCCGCGACGAGTGGCTAGCCCGGCACCTGGGATAGGAAAAGCCGAAATCCATGGCAGCCCTCACATCATTAATGACCCGCTTTTGCGCGGGAGAGGATAGCTGGCTAGCTCGCAGCAACAACCTCCGTAAAAATTCTGGCAGTCCGGATACTAAGGACAACAATGGCAGGTCACGTCGAAGTAAAAATAAACACCGCATTAACGGCGATGACAAGGAGGATACAACAGTAAACGCCGGATTCCAAGGCTCTAAACCCGGTCAGCGGAAGAAGCCATTCAAAAGAACCACTCTGGGTCCATCCAATTTGGACAGAATACTCGACCACTTATGCCAGATACATGGCACCCCTGAAAAGCCAGCTAATCACACCAACAGAGATTGCTGGGTGTTCAAGCAGGCAGGCAAGTTAATTGCCGAAAACAATGACAAGGGGCTAAACAGCGACGACGAGGAGGAGACCCGACCGCCGAACAATAGAGGACAGAAGGGTTTCCCCCCACAAGTGCGGACGGTGAACATGATTTACGCAACCCATGTACCCAAGAGGGAGAGGAAGCGTGCACTAAGGGACGTCTATGCGATGGAGCCAGTCGCCCCGAAGTTCAATCCATGGTCCTCTTGTCCGATCACTTTCGATCGAAGAGACCATCCGACCAGCATATGCCATGGCGGATTCGCCGCATTGGTTTTAGACCCAATCGTCGATGGATTTAACCTCACGAGAGTCCTGATGGACGGCGGTAGTAGCCTGAACCTGCTTTATCAGGATACAGTGCGCAAGATGGGCATAGACCCTTCAAGGATTAAACCTACAAAGACAACCTTTAAAGGTGTCATACCAGGTGTGGAAGCCAACTGTACAGGCTCAGTCACACTGGAACTGGTCTTCGGATCCCCGAACAATTTCCGGAGCGAGGAGTTAATCTTCGACATAGTCCCGTTTCACAGCGGCTATCACTCTCTGCTCGGACGAACCGCGTTTGCAAAGTTCAACGCGGTGCCGCATTATGCATACCTCAACCTCAAGATGCCAGGCCCTCGTGGAGTCATCACGGTCAACGGAAATACGGAACGCTCCCTCCGAACGGAGGAACATACAACGGCTCTCGCGGCAGAAGTACAGAGCAGCCTTTCAAGGCAAATTTCGAGTCCGGCCATTAAACGGCCGGATACAGCAAAACGCGCCCGAAGCAATACCAACCAAGACCACCTGGCACGATCAGAGCACGCATAGAAATGCGGCCCTGACCCCCGCCCTCGCATGATTGCAAGAACAACCCTCCGCATACATCATTACGCCTTGGAGATACCATGGGCGCAGGGGAAGGGGCACGATCACAATGGACCCAGAGTGCGGCTCGACCACACCAGGGGCTCGCAAGCGTGCCCCCTTTTTTATTATTATTATTTTCCTTCTTTGTATACACAGGACTCCGTTAACCAGAGGCCCTGTCCGGCGGTGAACCTGCCGAACTCATGATGCAACAGCCAGGGAAGAAAGAAGGCTGCGACGAACACTCAGGTGGTCTCAATTACGAGCATTAAATTCGATTATATACACCAAGTCCGCAGCTCACCCCTGGAGGGGGACATGTTTAATTAGTCCAAATCCCTTGCTTACCGCACTATTTGTATATCAGTCCGCACTCATTGCAGATTTCCTTTAATAAATAATGCAGCACTTTTCGACTGCAGTTACATTACTTTTTATATATATGTTCATTACATGACATCTTGCACCCGTATATTTTGGTACGGCCTAATACACCAGGGGCTTATGTTCCCCACATTATGGTGTGATAAGTCCGAACACTTTCATAAGTGCGGCACCCCGAACTTATAGCATTATATGAATCGGCTCCGAATCATGTCTTGGGTCAATAGTTGGGTTTGCCCGGCTCCCACGTTTTGGTACCTTACGTTCCGTTCTGTCGGCTAAGGTGGCACTGGGAGAACCACTGCGATTGCGCCCCGATTGAGCCAGGCGAGCGCCTCAGTGGAGAAAGCTAAAACTGACCGGCATGATAAGGCGAGAGACTGGTCGCTGTTCGAGAGGTCTTTTCGGGTCCTTAAAGACTCACGCCGCTTCGAGCGAAGTTCCGGACAATGTCCGACGAAGGCGTGGATAGCGCCCCGGATTCGGTCTTCCGAATACCAGGGGCTTCGCCGAAATTTAAAATTATAGAATTCTATGGCTAAGTGAGAGTGTTCAAGCATTATAAGTCCTGTTGCCTTGTTCGTTGTGTTGAGCGCCTCCCTAGATGGACCCAAAAATGGGAACAAGAGTGCTCAAGTTTATCCCGAACACCCCAGCACTCGCGGCTCGGGGGCTGAAGCCAACGACTTGCCATCTCTCAGATTTCATAAACGGCCGCACAGAAGGTAATATTTTAAATTAAACAAGCGTTGCTTAAGGCGCACATGAACAAAGTTTTCAGCGCACAGGATAAACCATAGCGAGTTTACTCAAAAATTACATCTTTGGGGCACTCATCCGCAATATCGCGGGCTCCCTTCAGGACAGTCTTATAATACATTTCGGGCGTGCGATACTCCTTGCCCGGCGGCGGTGGGTCAGTGAGAAGCTTCTCCGCATCCAGCCTGCCCCAATGCACCTTTGTGCGGCCAAGGGCCCGACGAGCACCTTCAATACAGGCGGAGCGCTTGATGACCTCCACCCAGGGGCACGCATCCACCAGCCGCCGCACGAGCCCGAAGTAGCTCCCAGACATGGCCTGTCCAGGCCACAGCCAGACTATAAGGCCCTTCATGGCCTCCTCAGCTACCTTGTGGAGTTCGACCAGCTGCTTCAACTGGTCGCTTGGGGGCACCGGATGGCTGGCCTCAGCGTACTGAGACCAAAAGACCTTCTCCGTTGAGCTCCCCTCCTCGCCACGGTAGAATGCAGCGGCATCGGATACACTGCGCGGCAGATCTGCAAACGCCCCTGGTGAGCTCCGAATGCGGGTAAGTGTCAGGTAGTTTACATTAACATGCTTGCTTTGCATGAAAAATGCCTTACCCGCCGCTATCTTCTTTAAATCTTCAATCTCCTGAAGGGCCTTATGGGCCTCGGCCTTGGCGGACTTGGCACTTTCGAGAGCCGAGGCAAGCTCGGACTCTCGAGTCTTGGAGTCACGCTCCAAGATCTCATGCTTCTCCATGAGAGCCCGGAGCTCTTGTCGTACTTCCGCCACCTGTGCCTCCTACTTTTCCCGCTCTGCCCGTTCCGCGGCCGCACTGCGTTCGGCCGCGGACACAGCCTCCTTCAGGGCTGCCAGCTCGTTCATGGCCCTTGCAATACTCATATTATCCTTGTTAATTTTATTGCAACCTAAATCCTTTTCTGTAAGGTAACTATTCAAAGTGGTGTTACTCACCTTCTTTGTACTCGAGTCGCTTCTTGGCATGGCCGAGCTCTTGCTCGGACCGCTCGAGATCCTGCTTCAATGCACTGACCTCCGCAGTCAATGCGGCAGAGGTCAGCAGCGCAGCCTGCAAACCCATATTGACATATTTTAAGCAACCCTGCGTATATCTTCTTAGATCCTCAGTTCGGCTTTTCTTTCCAAACACCGAACTGAGCATCAGGGGCTATTGTCTATGCGGTATTACATTACATAATTATAACTTCTTACCTCAAAGCCTGTTAGAAGGCTGCTGCAAGCTTCGGTCAGCCCGCTCTTGGCGAGCTGAACCTTCTGAATCACCGCACTCATGATAGTGCAGTGTTCTTCCTCGATGGAAGCGCCTTTGAGCGCCTCCAGCAAGCTGTCCGGCGCCTCCGGTTGAACGGAGGCCGCCGGCGTCACAGTCTTGCCCCTGTTTCGAGGGGGCCGCGTGCCGGAGTCTGGAACCATTGCAGGTTCCGATGTAGAGTCCGGCGCAAAGTCCGGGAGGCTGCCTGGCGGCGCCTCCGGAGCCTCCTCCTGATGGGTCCCTCTCTGGGATCCCACCTCAGCGTCCTCGTCGGCGCGGGGGGTAGAGGCAGTCGGAAGTGAATCCACATCCGACGGGGCCAACGACCCGCTCGATGAAGCGGGGAGATCATCATCGGCCGGACTGCGGACAGTATGCGGCATTAGTAGGACACTATGTGACACAAAAGAAATTGCATATCAGGGATCCGGATACTTACGATCTCGCCGGAAGCCTGGCCCTTGAAGGCCACTCCTCCTCGCCAACGTCGATGTTGGCAGAGCTATCCTGGGGAATAGTCCTTCCCCTCTTGGACCCTTCGGCCTCCCCTATCGGGGAAGCCTTCCTCTTCTTCTCTCCCTCCTCTGGGAGAGAGTCTTCTTCCTCCTCCTCGTCTTCGGGGGAGGATTCCGCCTCGTCGTCGGACACCTGATTACGGGAACTCTTTCGAGTCCCCGTGTCCACCTTCTTGGACTTCTTCTCCGGCACCACGTGCGGTGCCAGAACCAGCAGCCCCACTAGACGGGCGTCCACTGGGTCTTCTGGCATGGGAGCCGGACAGATGAGCTGCTCGGCCTTCTCCATCCATTCCTACCAAAGGAAAAGAGAGATTGAAACTCTCTTAGAATCAATCTATTTACCACAAGTGTCCCGTAAAGGGGTTGAATCACTTACCTCGTCAGCTGGATGCTGCGAGCAAAATCTGTGATCTTCCATCGCGGATGCGGGGGCTTCGGCGCCCTTAAACAGCACCCTCCAGGCGCCTTCATACGTCGTGTCGAATATCCCGCTTAGCGCCCGGTGCTGTTTCGGATTGAACTCCCAAAGATTGAATGCCCGTTCTTGGCATGGGAGAATCCGGCGGATGAGCATGACTTGGACCACGTCGACGAGCCTGAGCTGATTGTTCACCAGCTTCTGGATACAGGCTCGGAGTCCCGTCAGCCCCTTCGGATTGCCCCACAACAAGCCCTTCTCTTTCCAGGAGGTGAGCTGCGTGGGGATACCAGATCTAAACTCGGGGGCCGCCGCCCATGTGGGCTCGCGCGGCTCGATGATGTAGAACCACCCCGATTGCCACCCCTTGACGGAGTCCACGAACGCCCCTTCGAGCCAAAGGACGTTGGGCAACTTGCCCAACATGGCGCCTCCGCATTCCGCTTGCGTGCCCTTCACAACCTTCGGCTTGACGTTGAAAGTCTTGAGCCACAGGCCGAAGTGCGGCCAGATGCAGAGGAAGGCCTCGCACACGATGATAAACGCCGAGATGTTGAGGATGAAGTTCGGCGCCAGATCGTGGAAATCCAGGCCGTAGTAAAACATGAGCCCCCGGATGAATGGGTGGAGTGGAAAGCCCAGTCCGCGGAGGAAGTTGTCACATCCCTAGCTTCTGGTGCTGCCTAGTGTTTGCATCATGTTTAAATTCTGAAATTTGAACTGAGGAATTTTGGAAGCCTCAAAAACTTAAATAAAAGAGGGGCAAAAACCCTAGAAATCTCATTCATTGCTCCAAAATGCTCTTCTTAAATGTTTGATAATTTTTGGTAAGGGTTCTTGTCCCAACCAAAATATTGAACATTTTTAAGGAATTATTTTTGGGACTTTGGATTTAATTCATTAACTATTTGAATTTGAATTATATTCATATAATTAGAATATAATTTCAAATACCCCTGAAATATTTTATAAGCTTTTGGAAAAGTCCATCTAGCCATATAAAATATTCAGAGGAGTTTTTGGCATTGTTTGAATTATTTTTAAATTCAAAACAGTGGCAAAATAAATTAAATAAAACAAAACAGAAGAAAAAAAATAAAAAGAGCAGAAGCCTACCTAACTCACCTGCAGCCCACCTGGCGCCCACCAACAGGCCCAGCCGGCCCAGCCCATCTCCACTCCCTCCCCTGTCGTCTTCCTCCCTGCCAGGAGGACGGGCACGCGCCCGGCGCGCGCGGCCACGCGCCCCGGCCACCTCCTGCTTCCCGGCCACCTCCTGCTTCCCCCGGCCTCCCTAGCGACGCCACGACGAGGCCTCGTGTCCCCTCGCTCCTCTTCCTTCCCCGCTGCATCCCCTCTCTCCTCTGCTCCCTCTCTCTCGCCCGGACCGAACGGAGCCGCCGCCACCGACGAGCTCCCTCGCGGCCACCGCCACCCCCTCTCCTCCCCAACGCGCTCCCGAGCTCCGCCGGTCCTCCCTCATCCTCCTCGTCGTCTCACGCGACCAGAAGACCCCCTGGATGCCCAGCAGCGCCGTCGCCGACGCCATCTTTGTTCCCTGCACCGACGGCCGCCGTCGACCGATTCGTCGTCACCAGGCCGTCCCCGAGGCCGCTGAGATCATCTACGACCCCGCCGTGAGCTCCTGATCATCCTCCCCCTCTCCGTTTTCTCTCTAGCATGCCGTAGCCGCCGCGCCTCTCTCCCCCGACAGCACGCCGCCGCACGAGTTCATCGTCGACGAGGCTCCGGTGGCCATTTGGTCCCGTGCGTGCCTCCGTTGGGTTCGTGAGCTCTCGTAGAACGCGTAGGTGCTAACCGTGGACCCTCCCGTGCACGGTGTCGTCGTTTCCATCGACGCCCGAACTCCGGTCGCCGCCAAAGCTCGTCGCCGGCGAGATTCCGGCTGCCCCGTGACCACCCGTCTGGTCCATTAGATGCGCGAGTGCAAGAGCTCCTCCCCGGTGCGCTCAGCGCGCCAAACCATTGTCCCTAGCTCAAATCCGAGCCGCGCCGCCGTGCGGAATGGTCGCCGCCGGCGAAACTCCGGCAGGAGCTGACGTGGCTCCGTCATTAGGAGCTAACCCAGCCAATTAAACAACCCACAGCCACTGACAGTGGGCCCCACCCCTGGTCAAACCCCAGTCAGCGCTGGGTTTGACCGGGATTAGCTCCTGTGTCACTGACGTGTGGACCCCACACGTCAGGTTTGACCCGAGCCAGCCCAGTTGACCCTGCTGACGTCACAGTGACGTGGTGCTGACGCCATAATTCATTTCTGGATTTATTATTATTCAGGAAATTCCAGAAAATGCCTAAAACTTCTAAAATTCATAGAAATTCAACCGTAACTCCAAATTAAATAATTTATATATGAAAAATTATCAGAAAAATTCAAGGAATCCATCTGTACCATTTTCATGCATGTTAGAACAACTTATAGCTGCTGTTTAGCACAAATCAATTAAAGGGCATTTAAATAATCACATATGGAGTTTGAATTTGAATCTTGTATTCAAACCAACTTCATTTAATCTGTTGCTAGTTGCATTAGCCCAAAACACATTCATATTGCCATGTCATAGCATGCATCATATTGTGCATTGCATTGATTGTGTTCTTTTTGTTTGCCGGTATTTGTCCCCTCTCGATAGACGTGATACCGATGATGTGATCGTTGACACTGATGAAGACTCAATGTTATCTTCGGAAGTGCCAGGCAAGCAAAACCCCCTTGTTCATTCCGATAAAATCCCACTCTCTCGCTCCTGCTCTCTTTTACTGCATTAGGACAACAACGACATATTTGTTACTTGCTGCGGTAACTGAACCCCTTTATCCTTTGCATGACCTGTCATTGCCACAGTAAATAGATGAAACCCACTAGCATGAGTAGGAGTTGTTTGAGCCCTGTTGTGCCTACTCATTCATGTTTGTTTGTCATGCCTGCTATTGCTTAGAGTTGAGTCAGGTCTGAATCATCGGGGATGAATCAGAGGCGTGTGAACATGTCCTACCGTGTGTGAGCTAAGTGTGTGAACACGATTTGGTAAAGGTAGCGGTGAGAGGCCATGTAGGAGTACATGGTGGGTTGTCTCATTGAAGCCGTCCTCAGGAACTGAGTTCTGTGTTTGTGATCCATGATTCAGGTACTACCATACATTGGGCCCTGAAATATGACCCCGCTCGACTTCTTATTCACCCTAGTCCTCTGTCCAGGAGTTGCAAGTAGTTTCTGGTGTTTGTAGCTTACTGGAGGCCGTGGACAGCGCTGACCGTAGGGGTGGGCTGTGATGCGGTAGGTACGTGGCACGGTGTACCGGATGCCCGTTTGGTATCTCGGGAACCCTGTTCACATCGTTTGGGGCTGTGAGCGAAACTCCGGCCGGATCTCCTCATGGATGGAACCCGAATAGGCGATAAACCTGGACTAGAGACTTGAGTGTTTAGGTAGGTCATGGTCTACACCCACGTCGGCTTTCGCTTGAAGTCTGCCGAGCACATGTCGTGTGCAGACGCTAAGTGGTGGAAACATGTATGAAGAAGTACACCCCTGCAGGGTTAATATCATCTATTCGAATAGCCGTGTCCGCGGTAAAGGACTTCTGGGTTGCTTATATCAGTTCATAGACAAGTGAAAGTGGATACTCTAAAATACGCAAGATAAGCGTGAGTGCTATGGATGGCGTTCTCGTAGGGAGACGGGATCGGATCCATAGTGGTGTATTGGTTGGTGAATATGTGGACTCGTGTGCGCCACCTCAAAAGAGTCGCTTGCAGTCGTAGTTTAGGATAGCCACCGAGTCAAAGCTGGCTTGCTGCAGTTAAACCCCATCATCCCCTTGTTGAAAATGATGCATATGTAGTTAGTTCTGATGTAAGTCTTGCTGGGTACATTTGTACTCACGTTTGCCTATTTTATGTTTTTGCAGAGAGACTTCAGTCTCACTAGTAGTTCCACGTGGACTTCGACGTTTAGCTTGTTACCTCAGCTACGATCTTGTGCCTCAGCAGGATTTGGTAGATAGTCAGGCTTCTCAGCCTTTTCCATTTATAGATGTCTGTACTCAGACATGATAGCTTTCGCTTGTGCTTTGATTTGTATGCTCTGATTGTTGGGTCAGGAGACCCATGTTTGTAATATCTCGCTCCTCGGAGCCTAATGAGTAAAATACTTGAGTCGTAGAGTCATGTTGTGATGCCATGTTGTATTTGCACATATCGAGCATATTGTGTGTATGTTATTGAAATGCTTGGTATGTGTGGGATCTGACCATCTAGTTGTTTATCTTTAGTAGCCTCTCTTACCGGGAAATGTCTCCTAGTGTTTCCACCGAGCCATGGTAGCTTGCTACTGCTCCGGAACACTTAGGCTGGCCGGCATGTGTCCTTCTTCGTTCATGTGTCTGTCCCTTCGGGGAAATGTCACGCGATGAATACCGGAGTCCTGTTAGCCTTCTACAGCCCGGTTCACCGGAGTCCTGCTAGCCCAGTGCTACAGCCTGGATTCACTCGCTGATGACCGACACGTTCGATGCTGGGTCATGGATGCTTGTCCCTGTAAGTCTGTGCCACTTTGGGTTTACGACTAGCCATGTCAGCCCGGGCTCCTTATCATATGGATGCTAGCGACACTGTCATATACGTGTGCCAAAAGGCGCAAACGGTCCGGGCTAAGGTAAGGCGACACCCGTGGGAATACCGTGCGTGAGGCCGCAAAGTGATATGAGGTGTTACATGCTAGATCGATGTGGCATTGAGTCGGGGTCCTGGCAGCGTTGGTATCAGAGCTTGACTGCCTGTAGGATTACCAAGCCAAACTGGTCGAAGTTGAGTCTAGAAATTCTTTAGTTATATGTAGGGGAATTGATTGTGGGATGGAACGTAAGGCTCTTTTACTCCTTATACCTCATGGCCTTCTGATCTGAGTCATCATCTTCTCTTCTACGGGGATTAAGAACTAGGCTATCTCTTCTCTCTATTAGGATCACGTGTTACTAATCAGTGGACTTATAAGATTGTTGGATTTAAGTCTCAGTTCGGTTCCTGCTACTTCCGTATGTTAATTGTTGATCTCGAAACCTTGATATTATGCTTCTGAGTGGTTATGCCACCATTTTTGTGAATGTCTCAAATCTTTTCTGAGCATTTACAGCCGTTATGCTGTCCGAGTCTTCCCAGGTTTCTAAGTAGTCTGATGCATTTGCAAATCCTTTCTTCCCGTTTCAATATTCCCATGGGCCAGATTAACCACACTAATCAGCGAGTTGAGGTACTCCGTTACCTTGACATATATGTTGGAGATATTATTATGACCCTAGGTGTCTTAGGGGATCATCTAGTAATTTAGCCATGATTTGTGTTCCCAGTGTGATGATTCTGGCCATCATTCTCGAAAGCATCCCGTGATGCTACTTAGTAATAGGTATTCTGTTCCTGGGTTCTTGAACCCGAGATTCACTCTACCTACTTCATGTTGATAGTGTTTGCTAGTTCCTTCAGGATATTAGTAACTTTGCGATAGTCCTTGAAGTCCGTGGTATCTTCTTCTTTCAAATACCATGAACTACTTATGGCAGAAGTTCCTCGTTGAACTGAAATATCACAACAGGATTATTCTTGATGAGTTCTCCATTATATATTGTGGCTCTGCCAGTTCTACCTTTCTGCATGGGTTATCCGGAAGAGATATGTTGAACTTGGTTCGACATACTAATCTATGCATCCACAACTCAGAAAATTATATGTTCCTTTGAGTTGTTCTCTTTAGTTGCATTCCGACCCTCGTCTATCAATTGATAGTCAAGAGTATGCGTGCATTCATTCATCGATGCCTGTTACTCTTGTGGTCCGTCAAGCCATTCTATTCCAGAGAGTGACTTGGAGAAAACAAACTCCAGTACCTCATCCATATTTAGGATTGGGTCAAAGTAGTTGTGTTCCGCAGATCAAGTTACAATCCAGCTTCTAGTCTGCTCTACCCTGAAGTATTACCTTCTTTATAACAGGAATTTCATGAGAATTGCACCACCTTTGGTGAATTCTTGATATAGTGATACTTCACGCCATCCTTTTCCATTCCTCGGTTCCGTGTTGTTGCAGCCGGAGTGCCGACAAGTGAATCATGATGTGTGAAATCAATACTCCTAGCAACTCCGTTGCTTGGTAGTTAAATGGACAATAACGTCATCCTTAGCGAGTTGACTATTGAATCATCACCCTAAGGTTGATTGTGCTACTTAGTCCATTTTCCTGGTGCACTCCTTGATTGATGAGATAGGATTTGTTAAGCCCTCGCTCATTTGATCATATCGTCTTGCCCTGAAAAGCAAGATTGTTCTCGAGCTTAGTAACATACCGGTGGTTCGTGATTTTCTGAATATCTTCTCAGAAGTATTACCAGATTGTCACCTGACCGCTATGTTGAGTTCATGATCAAGTTGGTTTATTCCTGTAAACCACCCCTTCTCCAAGAATCCGTGTTGGATACCCTGAGCTAGTTGGATAAGCTAAACAACAACTTGGAGAGTTGGAAGATAAAAGTTTGTCCGACTTAGTTCATGTTAAGGGATATCTTTTTGTGTGTGTGTGTGTGTGTTGAAGAAAGATGATATCTTCATCAATTGGTCCTTGTGAACAATTGTTGGATCTATTATCTTACCCAAACCTTTGATTGAGTATGGGCTATCATCCAATCAGACCAGAACCAACGATATTCGTAATGTTGTCTTATTCGTGGTTGATCCCTCGAGCATACACCATTACATCTTTGGCCTGACCAATGCTATCACTTGTTCACTTAACTATGGAATTCCTTTTAAAAGGAAACCCAGATGAATTGTTGTTGAGCCCATTGACAACATCCTTATCTCCTCCATGATTTTGTTGGACATTAAGCTAGTGTTGGAAACTTTTGAAAGCATTTTCTTCATGCTAGCTCATGAAGTATTTGTTTGATGAAAGGAGTGACTTCCTCTTATACACGTGCATTTGGTGAAAGTTGCCACCGTGAATTTGAGAAAGTTAGTTTTGCTTCCTCTGGAATCATCACAAGTCAGTCATGCATACGTGCGAAGTATTCTGTGGTCTGGAGATTTGCAACCTCCATTCTATATGTATATCCTAGCACACCAAGCCACTGATTGAGTTGTTCAAAGATAAAGGAGTCTGTCCAAGGTGAACTCTTTGGACTTCCACGCGTGGAGACTTCGATGTCATTAATGATGGTTCCCCCCTCCTGAACTCGGTAGTGTTTTATTATAAGACTACTTTGTGGTCATGCTTGTCTTGGACAACATGTTCACATGTTTGTAGCAGAACCAGCTCATGTTTTGGAGCTTGCTATCGTAGTTCATCTCCCGAGAATCCCGCAACGTCATCTCGTCGATTTGTGTTGCAAACTTTCATTTTTCTTCCTAGACTCGATGAGTCTGGAATATCCTGACACCAACCAGATCTGAATCTTAGGCAGATATGATGGTTTGGAACATTTCCCAAGAACTATAATATTGGTCCCTCGATAACCGTTAAAGTGAATGTCGTGGCCAACACACCCAGCCGGAAGACCTATTATTGTAGTATCTTGATTAAGGAAGTTGGCCACCTCCCCATAGGGATTTCGTAGGATTTACCTCCGTAGATATTCCTTATGGATTCCTGTGCTCCCGAAGTCCGACCTTTTTACTTGATGTTCTAGATATCAAACCATATCTATGAATGGGTTACACTAGCACATCAAGGAGAACATTAGAAGCAGAGTGCTAAATGTCTCTCGGTCGATCATCCATATTTTGTTTCCTTGGCCTCGCTAAGGTGAAGTCTGAGAAGGTGTTATCTTCCTTTGCATCTGCATCCTCCATCACCATTCATCATGGTAGTAAGTTGTGTTACCGGACCCTTGACACGGATGTTGGTAAAACCTTGATGATTGTGGAAATGCTCAAGTTCTTGAGAGCATGCACAAGCGCTACGTGTTATCATCGGCACTAACTAGGTTTGCTCTCAGTTTCCTCGGCAATGCTATGACCTATTCAAACAGCGAATTCACTCTCTATTGTTGGGTTCTTCCCCAGTTACTAGAATCATTCCCAGCATTTGCATTTTGTTCCCAGCTTGCACCGCCAATGTGCCATTCTACCACGGGTATCTTCCATCTCCGGTGATAAGGAAATTCATCCATTACGTTGTCTTCAACTAGGTAATCCACATCATCCAAGTCCGAGTATGCCATTCTACCGACCCCCGCCAATCGATTGCTGTGATTTGCCTTAGGCTGATATAGAGAGTCTCAATGATCTCTATATCAAAGGTAATTCTTTTTGCCACTTAAGATAATAATCTACGAATCACCCTCCTCCAGGATGTTTCGTCGTGGTATCATGGCAATTCAACTCCTCGCTATGTTGACAACCGATCACCACATTCTTAAGTCTGGAATTGCTGTCTACCTAGTGAACCTCGTCACCTGCTCCACTCCGTCCCTCTAGAGGTATGCTTCGTCTCTCAGCTCGAGAGATGTTGCTATGTCACATTCCGGGAGTTAATCCTGAGTTGTTCGACCTTCGAGAAGATCGACCCTTCTAGAGTCTCCTTTTTCCCTCCATGTCATGTTGACAGGATTTCTCAGAGCAAGACTTCAAGACAAAGATGGTGTTCAAATCAACGTTCATTTGAAGTGCAACCTGGATCGTGAGGAGTGTACTAGTTTGCGTTTCCCCTTCATCCTACCCTACGCTTGAATCTCGAGACGAGATTCTTGTTTAGTGGGGGTGAGTTGTCACATCCCTAGCTTCTGGTGCTGCCTGGTGTTTGCATCATGTTTAAATTCTGAAATTTGAACTGAGGAATTTTGGAAGCCTCAAAAACTTAAATAAAAGAGGGGCAAAAACCCTAGAAATCTCATTCATTGCTCCAAAATGCTCTTCTTAAATGTTTGATAATTTTTGGTAAGGGTTCTTGTCCCAACCAAAATATTGAACATTTTTAAGGAATTATTTTTGGGACTTTGGATTTAATTCATTAACTATTTGAATTTGAATTATATTCATATAATTAGAATATAATTTCAAATACCCCTGAAATATTTTATAAGCTTTTGGAAAAGTCCATCTAGCCATATAAAATATTCAGAGGAATTTTTGGCATTGTTTGAATTATTTTTAAATTCAAAACAGTGGCAAAATAAATTAAATAAAACAAAACAGAAGAAAAAAAATAAAAAGAGCAGAAGCCTACCTAACTCACCTGCAGCCCACCTGGCGCCCACCAACCGGCCCAGCCGGCCCAGCCCATCTCCACTCCCTCCCCTGTCGTCTTCCTCCCTGCCAGGAGGACGGGCACGCGCCCGGCGCGCGCGGCCACGCGCCCCGGCCACCTCCTGCTTCCCGGCCACCTCCTGCTTCCCCCGGCCTCCCTAGCGACGCCACGACGAGGCCTCGTGTCCCCTCGCTCCTCTTCCTTCCCCGCTGCATCCCCTCTCTCCTCTGCTCCCTCTCTCTCGCCCGGACCGAACGGAGCCGCCGCCACCGACGAGCTCCCTCGCGGCCACCGCCACCCCCTCTCCTCCCCGACGCGCTCCCGAGCTCCGTCGGTCCTCCCTCATCCTCCTCGTCGTCTCACGCGACCAGAAGACCCCTGGCTGCCCAGCAGCGCCGTCGCCGACGCCATCTTCGTTCCCTGCACCGACGGCCGCCGTCGACCGATTCGTCGTCACCAGGCCGTCCCCGAGGCCGCTGAGATCATCTACGACCCCCTCGTGAGCTCTTGATCATCCTCCCCCTCTCCGTTTTCTCTCTAGCATGCCGTAGCCGCCGCGCCTCTCTCCCCCGACAGCACGCCGCCGCACGAGCTCATCGTCGACGAGGCTCCGGTGGCCATTTGGTCCCGTGCGTGCCTCCGTTGGGTTCGTGAGCTCTCGTAGAACGCATAGGTGCTAACCGTGGACCCTCCCGTGCACGATGTCGTCGTTTCCATCGACGCCCGAACTCCGGTCGCCGCCAAAGCTCGTCGCCGGCGAGATTCCGGCTACCCCGTGACCACCCGTCTGGTCCATTAGATGCGCGAGTGCAAGAGCTCCTCCCCGGTGCGCTCAGCGCGCCAAACCATTGTCCCTAGCTCAAATCCGAGCCGCGCCGCCGTGCGGAATGGTCGCCGCCGGCAAAACTCCGGCAGGAGCTGACGTGGCTCCGTCATTAGGAGCTAACCCAGCCAATTCAACAACCCACAGCCACTGACAGTGGGCCCCACCCCTGGTCAAACCCCAGTCAGCGTTGGGTTTGACCGGGATTAGCTCCTGTGTCACTGACATGTGGACCCCACACGTCAGGTTTGACCCGAGCCAGCCCAGTTGACCCTGCTGACGTCACAGTGACGTGGTGCTGACGCCATAATTCATTTCTGGATTTATTATTATTCAGGAAATTCCAGAAAATGCCTAAAACTTCTAAAATTCATAGAAATTCAACCGTAACTCCAAATTAAATAATTTATATATGAAAAATTATCAGAAAAATTCAAGGAATCCATCTGTACCATTTTCATGCATGTTAGAACAACTTATAGCTGCTGTTTAGCACAAATCAATTAAAGGGCATTTAAATAATCACATATGGAGTTTGAATTAGAATCTTGTATTCAAACCAACTTCATTTAATCTGTTGCTAGTTGCATTAGCCCAAAACACATTCATATTGCCATGTCATAGCATGCATCATATTGTGCATTGCATTGATTGTGTTCTTTTTGTTTGCCGGTATTTGTCCCCTCTCGATAGACGTGATACCGATGATGTGATCGTTGACACTGATGAAGACTCAATGTTATCTTCAGAAGTGCCAGGCAAGCAAAACCCCCTTGTTCATTCCGATAAAATCCCACTCTCTCGCTCCTGCTCTCTTTTACTGCATTAGGACAACAATGACATATTTGTTACTTGCTGCGGTAACTGAACCCCTTTATCCTTTGCATGACCTGTCATTGCCACAGTAAATAGATGAAACCCACTAGCATGAGTAGGAGTTGTTTGAGCCCTGTTGTGCCTACTCATTCATGTTTGTTTGTCATGCCTGCTACTGCTTAGAGTTGAGTCAGGTCTGATTCATCGGGGATGAATCAGAGGCGTGTGAACATGTCCTACCGTGTGTGAGCTAAGTGTGTGAACACGATTTGGTAAAGGTAGCGGTGAGAGGCCATGTAGGAGTACATGGTGGGTTGTCTCATTGAAGCCGTCCTCAGGAACTGAGTTCTGTGTTTGTGATCCATGATTCAGCTACTACCATACATTGGGCCCTGAAATATGACCCCGCTCGACTTCTTATTCACCCTAGTCCTCTGTCCAGGAGTTGCAAGTATTTTCTGGTGTTTGTAGCTTACTGGAGGCCGTGGACAGCGCTGACCGTAGGGGTGGGCTGTGATGCGGTAGGTACGTGGCACGGTGTACCGGATGCCCGTTTGGTATCTCGGGAACCCTGTTCACATCGTTTGGGGTTGTGAGCGAAACTCCGGCCGGATCTCCTCATGGATGGAACCCGAATAGGCAATAAACCTGGACTAGAGACTTGAGTGTTTAGGTAGGTCGTGGTCTACACCCACGTCGGCTTTCGCTTGAAGTCTGCCGAGCACATGTCGTGTGCAGACGCTAAGTGGTGGAAACATGTATGAAGAAGTACACCCCTGCAGGGTTAATATCATCTATTCGAATAGCCATGTCCGCGGTAAAGGACTTCTGGGTTGCTTATATCAGTTCATAGACAAGTGAAAGTGGATACTCTAAAATACGCAAGATAAGCGTGAGTGCTATGGATGGCGTTCTCGTAGGGAGACGGGATCGGATCCATAGTGGTGTATTGGTTGGTGAATATGTGGACTCGTGTGCGCCACCTCAAAAGAGTCGCTTGCAGTCGTAGTTTAGGATAGCCACCGAGTCAAAGCTGGCTTGCTACAGTTAAACCCCATCATCCCCTTGTTGAAAATGATGCATATGTAGTTAGTTCTGATGTAAGTCTTGCTGGGTACATTTGTACTCACGTTTGCCTATTTTATGTTCTTGCAGAGAGACTTCAGTCTCACTAGTAGTTCCACGTGGACTTCGACGTTTAGCTTGTTACCTCAGCTACGATCTTGTGCCTCAGCAGGATTTGGTAGATAGTCAGGCTTCTCAGCCTTTTCCATTTATAGATGTCTGTACTCAGACATGATAGCTTTCGCTTGTGCTTTGATTTGTATGCTCTGATTGTTGGGTCATGAGACCCATGTTTGTAATATCTCGCTCCTCGGAGCCTAATGAGTAAAATACTTGAGTCGTAGAGTCATGTTGTGATGCCATGTTGTATTTGCACATATCAAGCATATTGTGTGTATGTTATTGAAATGCTTGGTATGTGTGGGATCTGACCATCTAGTTGTTTATCTTTAGTAGCCTCTCTTACCGGGAAATGTCTCCTAGTGTTTCCACCGAGCCATGGTAGCTTGCTACTGCTCCGGAACACTTAGGCTGGCCGGCATGTGTCCTTCTTCGTTCCTGTGTCTGTCCCTTCGGGGAAATGTCACGCGATGAATACCGGAGTCCTGTTAGCCTGCTACAGCCCGGTTCACCGGAGTCCTGCTAGCCCAGTGCTACAGCCTGGATTCACTCGCTGATGACCGACACGTTCGATGCTGGGTCATGGATGCCTGTCCCTGTAAGTCTGTGCCACTTTGGGTTTACGACTAGCCATGTCAGCCCGGGCTCCTTATCATATGGATGCTAGCGACACTGTCATATACGTGTGCCAAAAGGCGCAAACGGTCCCGGGCTAAGGTAAGGCGACACCCGTGGGAATACCGTGCGTGAGGCCGCAAAGTGATATGAGGTGTTACATGCTAGATCGATGTGGCATTGAGTCGGGGTCCTGACAGAAGTGGGGGAGAAAAACAACCCTCTCATGGGGCCCGGGGGTGGGGATGAGCTGCCCCTCATCGGGCAGCCGATGCGCGATGTCGCTGGAAAGGTATCCGGTGCTGCGCAGCTTGGTGATGTGCTCCTCCTTAACGGTGGAGGCCAACCATTTGCCTCCCACTCCGGACATGATCGGAGAAGGTCGAGGCGAGATGCGCGAGCTTGGGCGTTGGAGCTTGAGTGCGCGGAGATGGATAAGCAAAGGAGGAAGAAGGCGTAGGTGAGAAGGTAAATCCTTATCCCTTATATATAGGCGGACGGAGACTATGCGTCCCCCACCAGCCTGGTAAAACTCGCTTATCTCCCAAGCGCCACCATCAATGGCGCGGTTGGGTTACCCACGTCCGTATTGATGAGAATCCCGGAATAAGGGGAACATGATCTCTGCTTCGACAGGACGTGCCAAGGAAACCGCTTCGCTAAACGTGCTGAGGTGGTATAATAAAAAACGATTCAAATAAAGGCTTGGTAGCGGTGTGATGTCATGCCACATAATACGTCAGCAGATTGGACTGGTGTACATTTTTTTCTCTCTACGGTGGAATGTGGAATTTATTTTGCCGAGCCGGACACTATCCTGGTGTTCATGATCTTATCTGGATTATTCAAGGGAGGAACCCGCCTTGCAATGCCAAACATTATGCGCGCTGGACTTATCGTCATTGAAGCCTGGTTTAGGGGCTACTGAGGGAGTCCTGGACTAGGGGGTGTCTGGACAGCCGGACTATCATCGTCCGCCGGACTCCAAGACTACGAATATACAAGATTGAAGACTCCGCTCCATGTCTGGATGGGACTTTCCTTGGCGTGGAAGGCAAGCTTGGCGATACGGATATGTAGATCTCCTACCATTGTAACCGACTTTGTGTAACCCTAGCCTTCTCCGGTGTCTATATAAACCGGAGGGCTTTTAGTCCATAGGACACAACATACATTACAGCAATCATACCATAGGCTAGCTTTAGGGTTTAGCCTCCTTGATCTCGTGGTAGATCCACTCTTGTAGTACCCATATCATCAATATTAATCAAGCAGGACGTAGGGTTTTACCTCCATCGAGAGGGCCCGAACCTGGGTAAAACATCGTGTCCCTTGTCTCCTGTTACCATCCGCCTAGACGCACAGTTCGGGACCCCCTACTCGAGATCCGCCGGTTTTGACACCGACACCCGGAAAGTAAGATTTTCTCATCCTCTAGCTCATCACGATCCTCAATTTCTTTTGAAGCGGCAAATTCATGAGAGCCGGAGGCAGACCCGGACCAGCAAGGACCCGGAGCTCTCCTCCAGCTTACCAAATACTCCAAGGAAACGCCGAAATGAGGTTACCTCTATTCTAACTAAGTTTTACCCCTTGGTGGGTCTCTTTCGTCAACCACTCAATCCTTCTGACTAGGATTATCAGGATACTTCCCCTTCCTCCGGCGAGTCACTGCAGTCCAATCTGCCAACTTTTAAGACTGTACCAGGGTACAATAAGCCACTCACTTTTGTAGTTATTGTAATCTTCTTACTTCTGTATTAATTCTTTTTATTCGAATGCAGTGGTCAAGCTAAACCCAGCAAGAGGGTTAGAAAGAATAAACCGACTGAAGAAAGAGTCGCCACTGATGAGTCGGTTCTTGAAACAACCGTGCCGGAGTTAAGCACTCATGAACCCCCACCTGAACCAGCACAAGATGTGTCACCTCCTACTGATCTACCCACTGACCAAGGTGCTACGGATTCAGAAAATCCCAAACCTCCAAGCCCAACCCAGACAGCTGATCCTTCCAATGCTGATGTCGAGATCACCGGAACCGGCCATACTGACCCGGGGAGGCCAACCGTGCTGGCCAAATACCCCGCCAAGGAAGAACTGCTGGACCAGCACCGAGTCAAGATGGATGTCACCAATTATGATCATATGAGTATTGGAGATGTCTTCTCTGGCTATATGAGCCAAGTGCACAGCAGCTGAAACCTCGAGATTGACATGGTGAAGCAGATGCACCATAAATTCAAGGTATAACCCGTTGTCTCTTGTTCATTATCCTTCAATATGTTAGTCCCCAAGTCTGCTGCTTAAGATGCTTATGCTGTAGACTTAGAAACAATTTTGACAACATAAAGAAAGAATGAACTTCTGGCTTACCATGTAGTCCCCAAGGGGCGGCTTAACCAATATGGTTGAACCGGTGCTTTATAGAGAAAGTCTTATGGGTCTTTGAACAGCAATATACACTAGCCCCCAAGTGCCAAGTTGTATTGCTTGCAAAATGCTTGGGACTTACTCATATGAGTCACCATATAATGAACCGTCATAGAAAAGAAAAACTCTGTAAGACATTAGCCCCCAAGTGCCAAGTATTATTGCTGGCAAAATGCTTGGGACTTTAATAATGCATAAACAACTTACTTGATGTTATACTTGCACAGGCTACCACGAGTCAACTCGAGTCTGAGGTGACCAATCTGAAGAGCCGCCTTGAATTCCAAGAGTCAAAACTTGAGAAGGCCAACAGTAAATTCGAATTCAGTGTTTCTGAACAGGATAAACTAAAGAAAGACTTTGAGACTGAAAAGTAAGCCTGGGCTAATGAGAAGACCACATTGATAAGCCGAGCTGAAATAGAAGAAGCGGCTCTGGAAGAAGTCACTGGAGAATTGTCCGGGTTAAAGCGCCATATTTCACAAATGGTCGCAGCCATCTTCGGTAAGTCGCCTTGCCATTGTGTACATATCTTAAGTCGTGCAAGAGAGTATATGCCAGAAATTAACTTTTCTGAGTATGCTTTGTACAGGCCCGGAAGCGCAAATTTAAACCACAACATGCTGACAAAGCAGAAAGTTGTGTATACCTTGGTAGAACAATTGTACACCGGGTCACAATGTACACTTGCTTAGGTGGCCTTAACCAATAATATTCCAACCCTCCTACCACGGGTCTTGAGTAAGCTTTCAGTCCTTCCGCAACGGATCAATGAATTGAGACGGCTGATAACTCACAAGTGTAGGGGATCGCAACAGCTTTCGAGGGTAGAGTATTCAACCCAAATTTATTGATTCGACACAAGGGGAGCCAAAGAATATTCTTGAGTATTAGCAGTTGAGTTGTCAATTCAACCACACCTGGATAACTTAGTATCTGTAGCAAAGGATTTAATAGCAAAAGTTGTATGATAATAATGGTAACGGTAGCAAAAGTAAAGATAAATGTTTTTGGGTTTTTGTAGTAGTTGTAACAGTAGCAACGGAAAAGTAAATAAGCGAAGAACAATATATGAAAAGCTCGTGGGCAATGGATCAGTGATGGATAATTATGCCGGATGCGATTCCCCATGCAATAGTTATAATGTAGGGTGATATAGAACTAGCTCCAATTCATCAATGTAATGTACGCATGTATTCCATAAATAGTCATACGTGCTTATGGAAAAGAACTTGCATGACATCTTTTGTCCTACCCTCCCGTTGCAGCGGGGTCCTTACGGAAACTAAGGGATATTAAGGCCTCCTTTTAATAGAGAACCGGAACAAAGCATTAGCACATAGTGAATACATGAACTCCTCAAACTACGGTCATCACCGAGAAGTATCCCGATTATTGTCACTTCGGGGTTGTTGGATCATAACACATAATAGGTGACTATAGACTTGCAAGATAGGATCAAGAACACACATATATTCATGAAAACATAATAGGTTCAGATCTGAAATCATGGCACTCGGGCCCTAGTGACAAGCATTAAGCATAGCAAAGTCATAGCAACATCAATCTTAGAACATAGTGGATAATAGGGATCAAACACTAACAAAACTAACTTGATTACATGGTAAATCTCATCCCACCCATCACCGTCCAGCAAGCCTATGATGGAATTACTCACGCACGGCGGTGAGCATCATGAAATTGGTGATGGAGGATGGTTGATGATAACGACGGCGACGAATCCCCCTCTCCAGAGCCCCGAACGGACTCCAGATCAGCCCTCCCGAGAGAGATTAGGGCTTGGCGGCGGCTCCGTGTCGCAAAACACGATGAAACTTTCTACTTGATTTTTTTCTCCCCGAACGTGAATATATGGAGTTGGAGTTGACGTCGGTGGAGGTCCAGGGGGCCCACGAGATAGGGGGCCGCGCCCTAGGGGGGTGCCCCCCTGTCTTGTGGACAGGCTGTGGGGCCCCTGGCATTAATTATTTCGCCAAAAATTCTTATTAATTCCAAAAAGTGCCTCCGATGATTTCCAGGACATTCCGAGAACTTTTCTTTTCTACACATAAAACAACATCATGGTAGTTCTGCTAAAAACAGCGTCAGTCCGGGTTAGTTTCATTCAAATCATGCAAGTTAGAGTCCAAAACAAGGGAAAAAGTGTTTGGAAAAGTAGATACGTTGGAGACGTATCAACTCCCCCAAGCTTAAACCTTTGCTTGTCCTCAAGCAATTCAGTTGATAAACTGAAAGTGATAAAGAAAAACTTTTACAAACTCTGTTTGCTCTTGTTGTTGTAACATGAAAAGCCAGCATTCAAGTTTCAGCAAATATTATGAACTAACAATACTCACAATAACACGAAGGTCTCTGTCGGAGTAATGGGCCACGGGTAGGCCAACCCGGGTCCCAGGATCTTTGAAGACATCGGGGCAAGCCGTGCCCCTTAGGCCGAGTCTCAGGAGCCGACTCCAAGACAAAGCCGACTCCAAGCTGGCGGCCTCCAGAGAGGCCGAGTCCCAGACGGCGACCCCGAGATAAGCCGACTCCAAGATGGAGACCTCCAGAGAGGCCGGCTATGGAGAGTCGGCCCATGATCCCTTCCTCATCTTGAAGTACGGTGTGGGGTATGGTCACGACGTGGCC